>NC_067399.1:300963955-301198955 GCF_016432865.1 Antechinus flavipes | reverse complement strand
TGGGTTTCAGTGTTTTCATCTGTACAATGGAGGCAATAAGGATGACAGGGTTTATTGTGTGAATCAAATGACATAAATATAATAAAGCAAAAAACTTTATTATATTTGCTAATCTCAAAGTTCTATACAAATGTCATCTTTTTATTAGTAGATATTTAAGCTTCTATGAGAGATGCACGTCACAATACTAGGCACTCTTCCTACTATTTTCAGTGCTTGAAGTAAAGGGGAAAAAAATGAAACATGCAGGGAAAATGTTTATAGATGCTTTTTGTTGGAAGGTAGGAAAGGGGAAGGAATCAAATGTCTACTATAAGCCATTACTATGCCAAATACTTTACAAATATTATCTAATTTGATTCTCACAAAACATCAGAGAAATAGTTGCTATGATAGCCCTACTTTACAAATGAGAAAACTGACTTAGACAGAAATTAAATGACTTGTCCAGGATCACAGAGCTAGTAAGTATTTGAGTTCAAGGCTTCCTTATGTTCTAGCTACAAAATTGGAGAAATTTCTCCTAAGTTGGAAAAACATGAAAGTGGGGTGATTTACTATAGTCATTGTAAGGAAATTCACTAAACAAAAAAGAATGAAATGATTTTTAGGACAACCTAAAAAGAAGTAAGATTTATCTCACCTTCTCCCCAGTTTGTATTTCCCTTTTCTAAGGTAAATCCTCATCTTTTCGATCCCACCTCCCACTCCAGTTATATTAACCTTCTGATCAACTCCCTGACAGGGATTGTCTGCTATACTCAGAGACCCTACATGGGTCAAAGCTACAGTAATTGTTTTTTCCAAAATGCTCCTGATTTGAAATAATCGATCTTAAGTCTTCATACTGTTAAAATGTTGTGGAACTTAAAATATTTTGTCAAACAGTAGTTTAATAAAGTTAGTAAACATCATAAAACAATATATTAGTCATGTCTTATTCTTCATGACCCTATATGGGGTTTTCTCAGCAAAGATATTGATATGATTTGCCATTTTTCTCTCCAGCTCACTTTACAGATGAGGAAATGAGATTAAACAGGGTTAAGTGACTTGCCAGAGTTATACAATTAGTAATTGTCTGAGGCCAGATTTGAACTCAGGAAAATGAATCTAGATGAATCTTTTTGATTTCAGATCTTACACTATCCACTTCAACACTTAGCTATAGATAGATAGATAGACAGACAGACAGACAGACACCGAAGTCAAAAAAAGAATCAGTTCTAGTAGCTAGTTTGCTGGATCAAAGGATACATAAGTAGTTTAATAACTCTAAATGAGCAAAACCAAGAGAAAACTGTATACAATAACAAGAATATTATTTTAAGAACAACTTTGAGTACTCAGTCATTTGACTATTTTAAATATCCAAATTAACTAGAAAGGACATAGAAAAGAAGATGCTATCAGTATCCTGAGAAAAAACTAATAAATGGAATCCTGTATAGAATGTTTTTATGTTTTTATACACACACACATACACACATACACACACACACACACATATATACACACATACATAAATACATATAATCATTTGTGCCTAATGGTAACCATATATAGCATTAGTAGGAAAAAGAGAGGGAAGGAAAAAAAGGAGGGAAAAATGATAACTGTATTATATATTTAGAAGGAATAGCAGATTGTACATAAATTTGCAGTTTCGTGTACAATTGTCTTTTTTCTATTCTTTGGTATAGAAATGCTTGGTTTATTTCTTAAGTTCAAAATAAAAACTTTTTGTTAAAGAATTAGTCATATAAGATTAAAAATCGCATGCTAACATGATAGAATCACTTACCAAAATTTGTGCATAGCAAAGACATCAGGGCAGCTAGGTGGCAACATGGATAGGGTATCAGGTATAGGAAAAGCTGAGTTCAAATCTGACCTCAGACACTTACTAGCTGTGTGATCCAGGGCAAATTACTTAACCCTGTTTGCTCCTAATTGATAAAATGAGCTAGAGAAGGAATGACAAGCTACTCCAATATCTCTGCCAAAAAAAAAAAAAAGACTAAATGGGCTCATGAAGAGATGGGCCTGACTGAAATGACATTGATAACAATCAAAGATATCATGATATAATACAAAGAAAACTGGACTGAAGATCTGAAGATGTTCAGACTTCCAATCCATCTTTCCATCAGCTGTGAAATTCTGAAGGCCCTCAGTTTTCTCTTCTGAAGAATAATACCATTTATGCTATTTGGAGGGTTCTTATGAAGATAGAATGACATAAGAAATGCAAAATACTTTGTAAACCTTAAAGAGGCATATGAATGTTGTTATATACATATATCTGTATGTGTATAATATGCTACATGTTATTTATGTGTATATATATGTATATATATACATATATATATATGTATGTGTATAATATGCTACATGTTATTTATGTGTGTGTCTATATATATATATATATATATATATATATATATATATATCTACCTGTCACATGTTTTATGATGAAAGGCACATAGTGGTATAGCGGATGCACATGATATAATGGATAGAGAGCTGACTTCAGAGCTAAAATATCCTGGATTCAAGACCTGCCTCTGAGATATTCTGCTGCTGTGATCCTGAGACAGTCATTTAATTTCTCAGTTCTCTGAGTAATACTCTAAGACTATGTTGGTGGAGGCTATTACCTCATATCCCAATTCTCTATTTCATTGAAACCATAAGTCTAGTTCCCGTCCCTATAAACACCAATAAAAATGTATATTATTATGCAGGTAGTACATGTGGCAAGGGTGACAAGCCAAACATAATTCAAGCCATAAAACTTATGAACTTTATTTTAGAACACTGCATTATATGTTCCAATAAAGTCATATCACTGGATATGAGAAAAAAATCCCTTGTTTGATCATATGTTGTAAATTTTAGTTAAAAAAAAATCACTATGCCCTTACTGAAGTTATATTCTAAACCCTCCTGATGACTGGAAGAAGACCCCAGGTTCTTGGAAGCTGTAACAAAAGAGTATCTGCTCAGTTAGTTCCTACCAAGCTAGTAAGGCTTCCAGGATAGGACAAGGCATAAACTATGGGCCAGTTGTTTAAGAACCAACTTAGTTACATTGGGAAAGACTTTCACCAAGTAAAATCAATGGTGTTTCATTGTTTCAGCCCTAGCATCTTTCAAACATTATCTACTAAAATTATAGAAAAACTGTATCCCCCATCATTCAAAGCATGAGCCATTAAAGCAGTTAACATCACCTAAGTTATGACCTAGAATTGATTCCTCACATGGCAGGAGAGAGAAAAGATATTTCCTTCAGTTTAAAAAAAATAAAATTGGAATGGTGTTTTCAGTATTGAGATTTCCTTGTTACAGGCACCCAATATTCTCTGCCTAAGCTGTTTGTCTAGGGATAGATATAGTACGGTAGAATTGATATAAATACCAAGCCTGACATCAGGAAGAACTGAATTCCAATCTAGACTGAGGCACTTACTAGCTGTGTAATGCTCAACAAGTCATTTGATCTCTGTTTGCCTCAGTTTTCTCATCTGTAAAATGAGACAAAAAAAGCATTTACCTCCCAGGAGCATTGTGAGAATCAAAAGAGATAATAATTGTAAAGATCTTAGCACAGTATCTGGAACACAGTAAGTACTATGTAAATATTGGTTATTATTATTCCTGATCTTCTTACTTTTGGTTCAGCTTATTTGCCCCAGATGCTTTATTTGGTTGATGGCAAATCCAGTCTGAATAGTATATACTAAATACATGTATTCAGTCAGTATATATTTCAGAGTGAAAATGGTTTGCACCTTTCTTCAACTCTCCTTACCTTCATCTTTCTTCTTTTGTCCATCCCTCTTATCAAGTAGACCTTAATCTGCTTTGGAGTGAAATTCCAAAGAAAAAGCCGTGTCCACCTTCACTTGTAGGACTGGATTCTCTTAAGTAACTTAAATGGGGCAATCTCATGTGCTTAAAAGCACATCATAAAAGCAGCCTGGAATGTCTTTTCCAAGGGGCATGCAAAAAAATCAATACATTCTCATTTTCTCCTCCGTTAAATTCTAAATGACTGAAACAGTTGGGTAGCTGGGGATAGCTTAGTAACTCAAGAACCATATACTAAACTCTTTGCCTTCAAGAGTTTAGATACTGATGGGTAGTTGTTTGGGATTTTTTAATGAGTTTGACTACAGAGCAATATTCTGTAAAAACAAAGATATTTCTTAATTTATATATGCATGTAAGTATGAAGATTAATTATTCACATGGGTTTCTGTAAGATCTTTTATTTTTTGTCTTTGTAACTCCAAAGACTTGCTGTAGGCTCTTAATAAATGCTTGTTAATTGAATCATTGACTAGTTGATTTGGTTGGTTTGGACAAAACGGCTCAGCAATGGAAAGCTGAAGTACTGTAGAATATAAAATCCTCAAGGGTAGGAGCAATCTCTTTTTTATTCTTTTATCCCTAAAATCTAGCAACCACATATAATAGGCATTTATCAATGTCTGTTGAGAGGAGTTTAATTAAACACTATCAAAGTTCAGAAGGAAGAGAAAATATAAAAGTGAGTTCATGTTACTGAATGTGTAAGAAAAATTGCATCCATGATTGGACTATTCCAGATATTATCTTGAGAATTCAAAAATTCATATATGGTCAGTCTCGTCATTCTTCTTGTCTCATCCTTCCTTCATTTTTCCTCCCCCCCACCCTAAACATCACAAATAAGGAAATAAAACAGAGAAAGGATTTTGCTTGCATAAATTTCAAGTTTGTATTAAATAAAAAGACAAAGAAAGATACCAAACTGATTGACTGTCCACCTTGGAGTCTCTACAAGATCCTATCACTTTACACAGACCATAGATGTACCAGAGAGTATGTAATATAGTGAATAGAGATTTGGCCAAGGGACCAAGGAAAACTAGGTTCTAGTTTGTGCCTCCCAAACAAATTGGCTGTGCAATTCTGGGGAAGTCACTGAATCCTCCAATGTTTTAGTCAACACTCTAAGACTAAATCACAGAGAAGTTACTGATCTACAATAGTAGAATCAGTTTCGTCTTTTAGTAATTCCTCATATGAATTATGTCATAACTCTAGGCTCTATCTGTTAGCAATTTTTGTAAGCTTAATACTTTCAGAAAATAGTGGGGAGGGAGAACCACAAAAAATTTTTGGCATCAAATTCAATTCAGAAGCCTGACCCAAATGAACATTTTATGTGAAATGCCTGAGGTTTCTGAAGCCGTCAGCTTGGGCTCAGAATTTTATGAAAGGTTTTGACATAAATGGCTTTCCAACTTTGGAAATATCTTCTTTCCAGACCTAATTTTTGCTTGGGTTGGTTTTGTTTAAGCCAATGTGATATGGGTTGACAGCACTGGATAAGCTTTCTGTTCACTTACACATTTGGTTCAATCCATATACCTTCAAATCCACTGAATTTTTTTGTGGTTGATTTTTTGGGAGGGATGGAATTAAAATAAGAGAGGGATTGGAAAATAATTCGGAGCTGAATACAAAAGATTCTGAGTATAAAAACATGTAGCCCAGCATGGGAGAATAAACACATTTCAACTTCTCACTGATAAATTTGGCAGGCTTTCTAAATGTGGACTCCTGCTCTCACAAATAAGGAAGAAAAAAAGGAGCCTTTGGAGGTTACCGTTTTTCAGAACATAGCAGCAAACAATCATTTAGTTGATTTTGAAGGCGTAGTGGGAGAAGAGTCAGGTAAAAAAACCTCATTCTAGAACAAACATTCCCCTTGAGGCTCTTCCTTGAAATGAATGGGCCAAAGCTATTTTTTGTGCTCTTTTTTCCTTATAGGAGTTTATGTTTTTGCTTCTTAAATCCCTAGAAAAAATTTTCCAAATCCAGTACTCCAGTCTGCTTTTGTGGAGGGGCCAATCTTTGTGTCAAAGGATACTTTTTTCTCAACATTTTGCATTCCTGGGAGCAATAGCCGAAAGATGGAGTGTCATACCTAAGACTAGGCTATCTATCTGACTTTTCCCTTTTCTGCCTAAACACTGAGAAACTCTTTAAAATGAAAAAAGAATACTCCTGCATACAGAAAAATCTGACTTGTATT
Source organism: Antechinus flavipes (assembly GCF_016432865.1). Lineage (NCBI taxonomy): Eukaryota > Metazoa > Chordata > Mammalia > Dasyuromorphia > Dasyuridae > Antechinus > Antechinus flavipes. The sequence goes on along the minus strand of NC_067399.1, from coordinate 301,192,864 downwards.
TAGCTGCAGGTATCAAATGAGATAATTAAAGTAGTTTTGTAAACTTTAAATCATTATATAAATATTAGTTATAATTAGTACTAAAAATTAATTTGTGATTTCTCCTTCTTGTTTGTTATAAATCTCAAATTATTTGGCATGTTATTGAATGGCATTTCTCTCTATTAGCTTTTATTTGCCTCTGTCATTCATTAGCAACTTCAAAAGAAGATTTATCAGTTGAATACCCTTCTATCCTATACAAAGCCCTATAGTAGAAAATTTTAAATATATCACTTGGGAAGGTAGAGAGAGGGATGAAAAAGGATTTTGATTCAAATTGTAGTAATGACTTCCACATGAAGAAAAAGCTTTAGGCTCAATAGAGTGGGTAATTTCTCTTAGGGGGAAAATGATGGACAGGGACTTTGGAATAATAAATAATTCTAGTCCACTTTATTTACAAATGTTACAGCCCTGCCTTGGGTGTTTATTAAGTCAATGGAATCACAGCTGGGGTCTATGTACTACAGCATGGCCAAGGTCCTCGTTAAGTCACTGGTTTGAGTTCATAAGACTGATTACAGACAAATTTAATTTTTAGAGAACCAAATATATCTTTAACCTATAGGAAGCTTGGAAGACCACACCTAAAAGACCCTTACACCTGGCTTCATTAATTAAAATGCCTTCCTGTACTGAACCTTAGACCTAAATAAACAGAACCCACAAAATAATAGGATGCTTTGTTTTTAATGTCCCTCTTGTTGTTGTTGTTGTTGTTGTTGTTGTTTTAATGTATTTTTTTAAACTTTCTTTATATTCCCATTGCATCTCTACTGCTTAGCCTAGCATCTGGCACATAGCAGTCACCTGATGAATGTTTATTGAATTGAATTGATTATATCCTTCTTGTTTTGCAAAAGCAAAACTTGACAGTGTTATGGATGCAAATCTACTTGAGTTAAAACTTGCTTTTAGGAGGTAGCAGCATATTTTACTCTATTAGCATATTAGTGTAGGAGCTTTCAGACAATCCAAAACTGGGACTTTTTCTGTCAGTGATTAAGCATTATAAGCATAGCCAGGAATAAAATGTGTTTTTTAGACTCACAGACTCATTTGTCTGCTGCTAGAATGCCCCTGGCAATACAGAGAAACACACAAGAATCAGTTGATTTTTTTTCTAAATTATCCAGATTGATAAAGTCCAAATATCACCAAAACATCAAAAACAATTGTTATGTGTGTTATGTGGTGAAAAGAGACTTGGAACGGACATAATTTGGAATTAGGCTTAATTCTCTATCCTGTGTTCTCACTGCTTTACTTTCAGCAAGACATTTCATATCCTATTCCTATTAGAGGCAGCTAGTGTTGGACCTAGTCAGGAAGATCTGATGAACTTTCTAATTGGGCAAGCCACTTAACTTCTGTCTGTCTCAGTTCTATCATCTGTAAAATTGAGATAATAACATAATCTCCCTCTCAAGGTTATTATGAGGATAACATGAGAGAATTATAAAGGACTTTACAAATTTTAAAGTGCTGTATAAATGTTATATAGATTGTTGTTATTAATGTGCTCATTTGCAAAATTAGAATAACAGTAATACATTACATACTTCAAAGAACCTTTCATTTTTCTTTTTCTTTTTTTTGGGGGGGGGTTGGGGGGGTGGGGGAAAGATGGGAGTGGTTGTTGAGGAGTCTACACCTTTGTTTTTACTGATGAAGGAACTCCCGTTGTAGAAATTTCCTTTTTGAATCTTCTGTGGATGCCTTAGAAAATTACTGGGGGTCATTGGGAGTTTAAGTGATTTGCACATGGTCAACCAGCTTATATATGTCAGAAATAAGACTTAAACCCATGTCTTTCTGATCCAAGGCAGAGTCATTGTAAGGATCAAATAAGATAATGTGTGTAAAATGTTTTGTAAACCCTAAAACACTATATAAATGTCAGAGCCCTGTGAATTGTTGTGTTGCAACCTATCAGTTGGTCAGTGATTCATTGATGTGATGAGATCTTTAAATGGAAGTACCAAGGTCAAGTTTCAAAGATTTCAGCACTGAATTTTCCCCAGCCAGAGAACATACTTATAAATATCTCCTTTCTATAAAATGCAACTGCTTGTTGGGAACCCTTGCTTTCAGTCAAAAACCTCCCCAAGTTCATTAGCAGCAACTCAAAATTGGGCTAAAGAAATGCTGAAGCATCTCTTTTATTGGGTTTTTAAGCATGTGTGGGGATGGAGGGAAAAAGGAAGATGTGATTACATAAAATAATTTTATCAAAATTTTTATTCTCATTAAATCTATATTCAGAAAAGAGTCCTTTTGGGATAAATTTGTTGCCAATATGCCACAAATTAAGTATACTTTAGGGTTTTAAATTTGAAACGGTCAGTTTCAAACAGCTTTACATGTGTCGAAAGTTTAAAAAGTTGTTTGCTAAGTACTTCAACTATAATTCATTTAAAAATCCTATTATGTTTGGTTACACAAGACTGAATTTAATATACTTAAAGATGCAGTACTCCTTAGCTGTGACATATTTATAGGCTGAACATTAAGAGGTTTATAAAATAAGGCTATATATTCTCAGTGTCAAACAGCTCTCAATGAAGACAATTATTCAGTCTGCCTGTTTGTAATTAGGTATGAAATAATTTATGATTATGAAGATAAGTGAGCAAAAATTTCCAGAATAACTACATATTGTATTTTACTACTAAAAGAGTTTCATCATCTTTCTATGGTTTAGGGAGTCATAAATTGCTTGGATCAGATATCTGTTAAATTTCTCTTGGAATTAATAAACATATGGATCTAATCTGAAGAGTGGGTGTCAAAAATAATGAAGGGCATAATTTTAATCCCCCAAAAAATGGAAAATAAAATAAGGCTGACATAGAGTAATTTTGGTTTTCAAACTCAACCAAATAATCTCTTTGGGCCAAACTCCACAAAATCTTGTCATTACTAAGGAAAGTGAGCTCCCACAGAGCTGTAAGTTTCGATAACCTATGGATGAAAGGGGCTTATTTTTACCTTTGCTTTCCTCTTTTTGTTAGGGACAAAGAAAATTTGTAAAACCTGATAGATTTTTTTAGCATTTCTTAAGATCTGCAACTAGTTTAATATTAATGATTAAATAAAGCCAATTGTATGGTATTTTTGCCTTTTTCTTCCTGGCAAGGGATTGAGCAAACAGAAGACATCTTCATATTGATTTTTTCCCCCTCTTTTCCTTTTAACTCAAAGGATATAGACCTAGTGGGAATGGGAGTTTTACTGAAGATTGCATTCAGATATTTATCTTATCTGATTCACAATTAACATTTATTAAGAACCTACCTAAAATGTGCAAGGCAATGGTTATACAAAGACAAAAGTGAAAAACAATCCATACCTTCAAGGGATTTTACCTTCTGCTGAAATCCAAAATCCTTTACCCAAGAGCATTATAATCAGTTTTTCATTCTTCTTTTAGGAGCCCATATGTCACACCTACTATTTTTTTTAATTTTAATTTTAAATGTATTTTCCTAAAACACATAACTGATCTTGTCACACATTAAACTCCAGTGACTTCCAGATCCTTGTTTCTAATTCAAAGTTCCCCACAAATTGATCTCAACTTATCTTTCCTATTTTATTATATTATTCTCTTGCTTGCATTTTACAGTCTACATTGGTTGAAACTTTAAGTTCATGTTTTCCTTTACTTGGTCAAACTTCTCCAATTCACTAATGTATTCTTTTTGGAAATAAATCTTTTGTTAAAATGTAAATGAATTAGTTTCTTGGATGGGGGAGGGTTATGCCTTAGAATATTTTGAAAACTCTCCTGTTGGCATAAAACACATTTGGACTTAGAAGACAGGGTGCTAAAGTAGATAGATTACTGGACTAATCCTTTTTCTGAAAACAAAATCTACTTTTAATCATCTCAAACCCTCATAAAGGGTCAGCTAAGTCATTTGATGTCTATGATCCTCAGTATCCTCCTAAGTAAAATGAGTATAATGATAGCACCTGAGGCAGAGTACCACAAATCAGTGAGGGGCTGTCATATAACTCCAAAGTGTGGATGCAACTAATCAATAGGAGGGTTGAGAGGTTTTATCTTACCCTTCTCATTATAGTCAAATGGGTCACCCGTGATCATTCAATACTGGAATATAACAATATATTCCTTAATGCTAAGGTACAGGTTACCCATAGGGTAATTATAACCAAAGCACAACCTTGACATACACAGAAATAAAGGTACAGATGACATTGGGAAAATTCAAGTTCCTCAGCCAACTCTCCTCCTTGTGACTATGGGGTCTATGCTCTAGAGCAGTGATAAATGAATAAGAAATGATACAGGATAAGCAGACATGAATGGGCTGTAATCTGCATCACAGATCTCATGACATTATCTCTTCCCCCAAAACCTATATCTCCTCTAAGCATTCCTCTATGTGTTGAAAATACTACCATCCTTCCAGGCATTTAGGTTCTCAATTTCAGTGTTATCTGCATTTCTTTCATTCATAAATGCCCCTAAGAAGATTTCACATCTTGTTGTTTTTATCTCCATTTCTCTTGTATCTTCCTTTTTTATCTATCTATGTAGCTAACATGTCAGTTTAGGCTCATCGCTTCTCTGTAAGACTTCTTATCTAGCTTCCCAACTGGCCTTTCTGTCTTTTCTGTCTCAACTCTAATCCATATTCCATACAATTACCAAATTGATTTTCAGAAAATAAAAGTCTGACTCCAGCATATTCCTACTCAATAAACTTCAGTGTCTCTTCCCTACTTTCCAGTTGGTCAGAATTCTTTAGAACTTGAACCCAAATTACATTTATTACTTTATTATATATTATTCCCCTTTTTGCATTCTACAATCCAATCAAATTGGTCTTACTATTCTTCATCAATTATTTGCCAACAAAACCAAAGTACAATGGACATACCTAATCACAAATGGGAAATTAAGGTATGACAACATCCATTAAACAGAAGCATGTAAAGAATAAAATGGATTTATGTCAAAAACTCTGCTGAGTTAAAAATCATTGATGTTTCATTTTTCTTTATTGTTTTTGTCCCAAGTATAGTAAATATCTGCACACAAAGAAGCATGACTCCTACTGAAACATTATTATAGTCACTGATTAATAATGAATAAATATAATCATTGACAATTACTATTTACAAGTCTATCTTTCCCAACCCCACCTCCCAGGAGGTTTGTTGTTTTTTTTTTTTTTTTAATAATGAAGCATAATCATATTGCTTTCAAGAATATAAAGCATTTTAAACCATTAATAAATAGAATTTTAAAATGAAGAATACTTTTATTTTATCCTTGTCCTTTTCACTTTCTATTGCTATGCAATAGAAAATAAAAGTAAAATAGTAGATGTATATAATTGAAAAACAGACATACACATTTGGGATGCATACTCAATTATTTTGTTTACTTGCTTGTTTTTTTTGTTTTGTTTTAGTAATGTATTTTTTTTACATTACAAACATTTACAGATTACTCCCAGTTCTTGAAAGTTCTTGTCTAACAAATGAAATTGGTTAAGTAAAAGTAATAATAGAGCAACCTCATTTGGACATGCATATCATTTTGCATATCTATAGTATTTCATTACTACTACCCCAATTCGAAGAGAAAAATCAAATCACTAGTGTCAGAAATTAAAAACAAAAATTCATAACAAATAAAGGTTATTATTAGAATTTTTTGTTCAACTATATGCCAATAACCCCAATGATTTAAATGGAATAAATAAATGCTTACAAAAAATAAAATACCAAAATTAATATTACAAGAAATAATTTAAACAACCTGATTTCAAAAGAAAAAATTAAGCATAAATGAAGGGAAAAACCTTCAGGAATAAATGGATTCACAAGTGAATTCTAAAAAACTTTTAAACAATATTAAATTCATTTACTACTTTAAAAAAATCAATAGGAGTATAACCAAAAATGTGTTGAAACCAGTGTAGAGGACCAGCATTGGTATCAGGAAAGTATGAGTTTTGGTTTTTATTTTGACACATACTAGCTATGTGCTCACGGACAGGTCACTTAATGTTGTGTTGTTTAGTAAATTTTCATGCATGTTCAAATCTTCTTGACCCCATATGGGGTTTTCTTGACAAAGATATTGGAATAGTTTATTATTTCCTTCATAGCACATTTTGCAGATGAGGAAATTGAGGCAAATTTGTGTAAGTGACTTGCTCAGAGTCACACAGTTAGTAAAAATCTGAGGTTGAATTTTAATTCAGTTTTTCCTGACTCTATCATGGCACCCCTTTATTGCCTCCCAAGGGTCACCTGCAATTGGATAAAATTAAATTATATATAAGTTGCCAATCCTCACTTTAGTGAAATAACAAGTTCAAAGAGGCAGCATGCCGTGGTAGAGGAATATCTTTAGAGTCAGAAATGCCTGGATTCAAGGACTCTGATTTGTACAACTGGATAACTATTGGCAAGCTATATAATCCCTTGGAAATCTAATTGTCAAACCTATCAATGACCATAAGTTGTAGACAAGAAGTTGCCTATCAGAGGTTAAGAATTTCTACAGTGCAATTTCTCCACAGAAATGAAAATATGGGTCAAAAGAATAATAGAAACAATAAAAAGTAAGGCAACTATTCTTATCACCACTTGAATAGTTAGTAATAAGAACATTAATAATAATATTATTATCACTCAATCTTTCAATGAATCGATCTTTATCAATCAAAACTTTAAAAAAGAAAAAAGGATGTCCAAGTGAAAGTCTATATTAAACACAAATAGAAAACATTATAAAGTATAAAGGCACCTTAATACTCATCTATTTCAGTCTATTTATTTTACATATGAGGAAATTGAGACACAGAAACATAAAATGAAATGCATGGTTAGCTACACAGTAAGTGACACATTTAATTCCAATCAGAATTAAAACTCATCTCGTCTGTCTCCAAATCCAATGCTTTTCATGCAAACAATAGTTGCCTCTCTTCAGAGTCAGAAGTCAATTTTACCCAAAAAAATGAATTTAAACTCAATATACGGAAGCTGACTGTGCACAAATCATCTTTTGCAACTTACATTCATTGAGTACTCACTGAGTATTTGCCCTGGGCCACCCATGAAGATTTTACAAAATATAAAGTTGGCATTGCTAAATAACAAACCCATTTTGTCTTACAGTAGAACCTGGCATTGTTTTCCAATAAATTACTCCCTATAAATAACCCCCACTGCAATCGTTCATAGTATCTCACCAGGAAATTCCCAGTTCACATCGGATATAAACATAACCAAACAAGCGTTTTGGCCTAAATCTAAAGCAAAGCTGAGTCTGTGGATCCATGCAGTGAATTCAGGATTAACATAACAGTCAATCTCATATTATATAGCAGAAAAAAAGCCCTCCTTTGTCTGAGTGATATAAATTGGGCATTTGGGATCCACTACTTCACAGCTTAATTGAACCATTTTGTATTTTGTTTTGGCAATGAAGAAATGGCCTTTTAATGTCAACGGCATGTAAGCATCATGAAGGCAAAGCCTATGAAAACTAGCTCTCTAAAAGCCTCCATCTTCTCCTTAAATGAGATACAATATTATCTAGAAAGTCCATGAGAGGGACTATGGAAATTAGTGTTTCAGCAGTTTGAAGTTAGACAGTTCACTTCTAGAAGTCAGTCCCAGCTGACAGGATAACATAGGAACAAAATGATGGTGGTAAAAGAGAAGAGCGTCAGAGCACAACTCAGACTTCCCATGGACACTTGACTTTCATTTTTATGCTACTTAGAGGAAACTTAAAGGAATGATGTGATGGAAAATCTAAATTCAGATTCTTCCTCGGTTAACTATCTTTGGTACCTTGAAACAAATCATTTAACTTCTCTCAAATTCATCTTCTCCATTTATGAAAAAGGGATAATTTTTAAAGCAACTAATTCCTAGAGTTATGAAGAGGATCAAATAAAATAACACCTGCATCACTCACAAACCTTAAAATATTATAGAAATGCTACCTTAATTTTTTATTGTTACACATTTAAATTATTCCAAACTTTTCCCTCTTTCCACAAGTTCCAAACTGTGTATTCCACTCCCACAACCTGCTACTCAGTACCCTGTTTTACTAAGAAGCCTGAAGCTATGTGACTCGCTTTTTCCACAGGCTCCTTCCCATTTGCTTACAAAAATGTTCAAGTCTCTTCAATTGTTAAAAAAAAAATAGCCTTCACCATTGAATCCCATTCTTCTTCTCTCCTTTCTTTTTAATCTCCTTTAAAACCAAACTTCTTTAAAAAGTTATCCAAGGTTTGTTCATTTATGGTTTAATTTACTCTAGATCTACCACCAAGATCAGCAGTGTGATGTTGCTGTTTGTTATGTACCTATCCCTACTATCCAAGTTTAGGAACATACAAATTCAGCCAAAGACAACATGCCCAATAGTCGCAGAAGAGCAAAAGGAAGAGCTGTCTGAGATTGTTCACTGAATTTTTGCTCTGAGCAAGGAAATCTTGGCAACAGATGAATCCACTAGCTACATTGAAAAACAGCTACTGGAACTGAGAACAAAAAAAAAAGAAAATCAGCATCTCTCTTGCTGACAAAAGATGAGACCATGAACAACTGCATCAAACAGATCAATTCTATTCTTTTCTATGAAATATTCTGCCAGTAGGATGATGGTGGTCATCCCTTTCCAAAATTTATGAAGGCCAAATGTGATGTTGAGGACAACAGGTGGGCAAATATGTGCTACCTCTGGCAAGGACCTATAGCTAGATTATCATTTGAGGTCTGTATGAATAGACTGACTGAGTACTGTGACCAATATAAAAAGATGGGATTTGCCAAAGCAGTGTATACTGAAAATTGAATATGACATACCTCATTTCTTTGCCATTCTAGAAAATGACAATATACTGATCCATTGAGCCAATTTTGCAAGCATAATAGTATTGTCCTTATTGTAGAGCCAGAGGTTTTTCCTGATGAAGAACATGATCTGAAATGTCAGAATATCCTTAAAACAATACTGCCCGTTGTCCATAAAGCTCTGCAGAACCACCATATCTGCCTGATTGGGACTTTGCTAAACCCAACATGGTCATTAGAAGTATATAAAGAGAGAACAATGGAAACAATAACTGTTCCTTTAAAAAAAAGTTATTCATTTTGAATTTAAATACAAAAAGACAAAAAGAATTTCCATGTATATAGCACAACATAAAACAAGGATTCAACATAAAGCCATGAATTTTCATGTCATACTATTTACTTTTTTAAAAAAAAACACATAATGTATATTAAAAATCATTTTCAAAGCCAACTTGTGTTTCTGTGTTTCCTTCGAAGTTTTCTTTTGTTTTCTGCTGTGCACTTATTTTTTTCTCCCTCTCTCACCACCTCACCCTAGAGAAAACTACCATGAGATTCAAATATGTACATATATATAAAATCATCTATGCCTTTTTCTTTTTATCAGTTCTATTTTTGGATGTGAATATTATCTTCCTTTACAGATCCTTTGTAGTTGATTTAAGTATTTATAATCCTCAAATGATTTAGTCATTAAAAGTTGTTCTTAGAAGAATATTGCTATTACTAAATACAATATTGTCTTGCTCTACTTATTCTCTACTTCATTATTCCATGCAAGTTTTTTCATATTTTTTTCCAAAATCAACCAACTCATCATTTCTTTCAGATGAACTTTTTAATTATTTTTTCTAGGTTTGCAAAGTAATTTCTTGGCAGTTTGATTGATATGGCACTGAATAAGTAGATTAATTTAGGTAGAATTGGACCTACTTGATATTCTTGCAGTTGTTTAAATCTGACTTCATTTGTGTGGAAAATATTTTGTAATTGTGTTCATATAGTTCCTGACTTTGTATTGGCAGGAAGATTCCCAAATGTTTAATATTATCTAAAGTTATTTTAAATTGAATTTCTTTTTGTATTTCTTGCTGCTAGACTTTGTTGATAACATAGCAATGCTGATGATTTGTGTGGATTTATTTTGTATCCTGCAATTTTGTAAAATTGTGAATTATTTCTAGTAGTTTTTAAGTTGATTCTCTAGGTTTCTCTAAATATAAACTCATTATCTGCAAAGAGTGAGAATTTGATTTCCTCATTACCTACTCTAATTCCTTTAATCTCCTTTTCTTCTTTTATTGCTAAAGGTAACATTTCTAAAACAATATTGGATAATAATGATGATGGGGGCAACCTTGTTTCATCCCTGATCTTGTTGTGAATGGTTCTTATTTATCCCATTACAAATCATGCTTGCTGATGGTTTTAAATAGATGTTACTGATCATTTAGAGAAAATTCCATTTATTCCTATGCTCTCTAATGTTTTTAATAGTGATGGATACTGGATTTTGCCAAATGCCTTTTCTGCATTTATTGAGATAATCATATGATTTTTGTTAGTTTGGTTTTTCATATAGTCAATTATACTAATAGTTTTTCTAATGTTGAACCAGTCCTGAATTCCTCAATCCTACTTGATCATGGGATATCCTGGGATAACTTGCTGCAGTCTCTTTGCTAATATTTTATTTAATATTTTTGCATCAATATTCATTAGGAAGATTGGTCTATAATTTTCTTTCTCTGTTTTGACTTACCTGGTTTAGATATCAGCACAATATCTGTATCATAAAAGGAATTTGTTAGAACTCTTTCCTTATTTTTCCAAATACTTTGCTTAGTATTAGAATTAATTATTCTTTAAATGTTTGATAGAATTCACTTGTAAATCATCTGGCCCTGGAAATTTTTTCTTAGGGAATTGATTTAGCTCATCATTTCTTAAAGTGTAACAGTATTGTGTTACAATCATAAACTACAACTTCTTTAGCCATTCTCTAATTGACGGACATCACATCTATGTTCACTTCTTTGCCACCATATAAAGAACTGCAATAAATATTTTAGAACACATAACTTCTAATCATTTCCCTAATCACATTGAGAAACTGACCTTTTCTGATTCAGAGGATATAAAGAGTTTAATAACACTTTGGGCATAATTCCAGATTGTCCTCCAAAATGATTGGATGAGTTCATAATTCCACTAACAGTGAATTCATGTCCCTATGAAGTCATCAGGGTCACTTTGTTGTCTTCAGACTAAAGTGAGAAGGACCACTTCCATCAACATTAATGCCATCAATACTTTCCAGCTACATTGGCTATGAACTCTGACTTTTTTTTAATGGAATTACTCTACCATAGCTGTGGGGAGAGGGAAAGGAAGAGGAAGAAATAAAACATCAAGGCTGCCCAAGATGAAAGAACCAATCAGGTCCTGGTTAATCACATTACTATTCTAGTATAATACAAATGGAAAGGCAAGAGTTTCAACCAAGGATCATTCCTTGTCTCTAACTGTGCAGGCTACACAAGGCCTTCCCTCCCATAGTCTTAAAAGAAGCTGGGTTCTCAGAGCTTTGTGATACCCTCTCCCATCATTTGTAACTTATAAGATCTGTTGCTCTGTAGTGAGTCTAGTTATTTCTCCTCAGGCCACTTCTTCCAATAAACAACTATTTAGCAATAATAGCTATATATTCCCTTTGCCTCTGCATTATTATCACTCACTGTCTTTTTAAATTCTTGCAACTCTGCTTCAGTTTTCATCACTGTATCAAAGTTGCTTTTTCTAAGAACACCAATGAGCTGCTAATTGTCAAATCCAATGGACAAACATCTACTTCTCTTTGTCCATTTTTTAATGTTTGAGAATGCTAAACATCTACCCCCTTTCTTTCTGAAAATCCTCTCCTTCCATGTTTCAAAAACACAATATGCTCCTTATTTCCTTACAATTTAATTTGTTTCTTTGCTAACTCTAACTTTGTCCTCTTCCTGGCTCTTCAAGGTGAATGTTCTCAAGTATCTCTCCTTAGCCCATATCGCCTATCTACATTTCTTTCTTTAGCATTTTCATTTTTTCTCAAAAGTTAATCTATTATTTCCATGCATATGATTACCTAATCTATACTTATTCCTGCTGTATTTCTCAAGGACAGAACTGAATCTCCAACAACCTCTAGGATACTATGGTGACAAACAAAGGTGACAAAGATTCTCTCTTGACATTTGCTACCTCATTTTTTGAATTTGCTTTCATTTCAGTTAAAATCAAATGTCACAATCATTTGTGTTTGGATTAACTCCCATCCCAGTTTGTTCTAAAAGGAAAATAAGTCATCATACATAACCACAGAAAAAAACAAGCTGCTTTATAAGGGTAGTTTTAGAGAAAACAAGTCAATTTGTCCTGTCTTTAATGCAAAGAGTTTAAGAATAAGAAGCACTTATTCTTAGAGTATAAAAGTTTTCTATTTTGTGTATTGAGGAAGGTGGGAGACTTTTCTCTATAGTACTTCCCATAGCTGTACATCCCTGGAGGGGAGGGGGGAAACATTTTTGATTTGTTATCCTACAGTATATTATTAAGTTGTATTTTTTATATTAACTATATATCTAACTGTATTTTCTGCTCCCAGTCTAACTTACTATATGCCAAACCAAGATTATTTTATTTTCATCAAAATGAACTTTTCCTTCTAACAATTTTTCTATCAAAAGTATTGATGTTTTATCTTTTGCTCTTCTTTCTTTTTAAAATCTCATTTCTACCTCTACAATTTGTTGATGTGTTTGAGGTTCAGCACCAAATGTTGATATTGATGTAGGCACCAAATGATGAGATTGAAGAGAACAATTGGCACCTAATATTGGAGTTTGGTCATGTGAAAAATTCACAATAACCTTTCTCTTTGCCAAAGGGTATCAGTTGGAGAATGGCTGAATAAATTGAGGTATGTGAATATTAAGTAATATTATCATTTGGTAAGAAATGACCAACAGGATGATTTCAGAAAGGCCTGGAGAGACTTACATGAACTGATGCTGAGTGAAATGAGCAGGGCCAGGAGATCAGTATATATTTCAACAACAATACTATATGATGATCAATTCTGATGGATCTGGCCATCCTCAGCAATGAGATGAACCAAATCAATTCCAATAGAGCAGTAATGAACTGAACCAGCTACGCCCAGCAAAAGAAATCTGGGAGATGACTAAGAACCGTTACATTGAATTCCCAATCCCTATATTTTTGCCTGCCTGCATTTTGGATTTCCTTCATAGGCTAATTGTACAATATTTCAGAGTCTGATTTTTTGTACAGCAAAATAACGGTTTGGTCATGTATACTTATTGTGTATCTAATTTATACTTTAATATATTTAACATCTACTGATCATCCAGCCATCTAGGGGAGGGGGTGGGGGGAAGGAGAGGAAAAATTGGAACAAAAGGTTTGGCAATTGTCAATGCTGTAAAATTACCCATACATATAACTTATAAATAAAAAAACTATTAAAAAAAAGAGGTGATTACAGACAAAATTAAGAGGTAAAATAGACACCAAGAGTGATAAATATGAAATAGATTTGGGAGAGCATATAGTTAGCAAGGAAAGGGGTTTTTATAGTTAACAATGGAAAAGTCAAGTTCTCTAGTGGAACTCACAATTAACCAGGAGAAAAGGAATACACCATGAAATGGGCATATGCCATTAAACTGGTAGGCTAAATCCTAAAAGGGATTTAGCACCTAAAAGAGTTAGTTAGCTATAAGAAGGAGAAAGACACTATGAGGCACAATGGTATAGTAAGCTAATCCAAAAAAGATTCAACAAAGATGGTAGGGGTCATGGACAGATTGATAGGGAAAATTTAACCTTGGGAGTTTAGCATAACTTGGCTTTCTGATTGGATACAGTAAGGTTGGGTTACCCAAGATCTCCCCCGAGAGTGGGGGGGGGGGGAGGAGGTGGACCTATAAAGCAGGGCTAAACTCATCAATGCCCTTTCCTGCTTGCCTGAGGAATTAATTTTATCAAGTACTTCAGGCTTTCTCTACCAACCTTACTTAGTGACTCAAGATCTCATCAGTGATACATCTCTCCACTTCTATAGTCATCCCCTTAGTATACAGTTCCATTACAAATCTTCTAGACTAATACAAAATCTCTTAGCAATTGTACTAGTATATTGCAATAATATAGGTGTGACAACATGGAAGTTTCAATTAGGAAAAAAAATTGTGTGAGTGAAGAAAACAGAAGTGATGCAAGGCAGGATGTGTTTTAGGAGGGAAAGTAAATACAAAAGGAAATGAAAAATCTAGGATAAATTCAGTTTCTGAGCCTTCACGTGAGATATGAAACTTTAGCAGAAGGATGAATTTAGGAGGAAATATGAAGTTTCCTTCTAGATTAATTGAATTTAATGTGAATTTAGGTAAAAAAATCCACCAGTCAATTGGAGATACAGTGCTAGAATTCAGAAGAGAAATAAAGTTTGGATATATTTATGTCATCTGAATAGAGATTATAATTCAACAAAGGAAACTAATGAGATCACAAGAAAGAGAGGATAGTTTTTACACACAGAGACATCCACACATGTATTTATCTATATATAGATACGTGTATATCGATACAGAAATAGAGATAAAGATATGTATCCAGATATAGAGGTATCTAACTATGTAATCTGTATATATAGTTTTATAAATATGAATATGTCTATGTCTGGAGATAGATATGCATATGGATAAGAAAGATTTACAAATAAATCTGACTTCTCTTTCTCCATCTATCTATTAATGCACCCTTGATGAACTCTTTGGTGTTCTAGTTATTATACATTAACTATCAAGACTTGTATTGTCACTCAGTTTCTGCCATTCACAATTATGGTCAAGCCTAAGAGTTCTGTATTATATCATATTGAGAAAATAGAATTCACCCACCATGAATTCACTTTTCCTTCCTAATCTGCACAACCAAATCCTTCTAAATAATCCTCCATTCTGTCTTCCTTTGCTTTAGTCTCTGATAAAGAGATGGACCTTTTGTTTGCCAAGGCCAACCCCTCTGTATTTGTCCCCTTAATCTAATTCATTTGCTATCTCCTCTGTCCATGCTGGATCTCTCCTTTTTCCAAAAAAAATTAAAATTTAAAAAATAATTTCCATCCTTCAACTCTATCATCTCCTCAAAATGTTGTGGTATATCTCATCACTCTTCTAACCAAACTCCTACAGTAGAAACAGTTTATATTCACTGATTTTACTTTCAGTTTACTTCTACACAACTTCCAGTTCTGAAGTTCAATTCACTTCTCAGCAACTTCCTAGCACTTAAGTGAAGCATCTCTTTACAAGGTGATCAATATATAGGCCATTGTATATATTTATATATACCATAAAGGATGAAAAGGAGTTTTATTAATGAAAGAGAAGAAATTCCAAATGGCATATTAGATTGGAAATTGAAAGGAAAACAGAAAATGTGAAGTGTTTGGGGTGATATAGAGCCTAAAAAGTACAAGGAGTAGTAGCCAGGAAAGAATTCTAAGATTAAATACACACACACACACACACACACACACACACACACACATTTTATAGATGTGTATATTTACATATGTATATATTATATAAATATATATATGTTTATATTTATATATGTGCTTATACACACCTATCTTGATATAAATATAGAGATAAAAAGATAGATGGAAGTAGTGATAAATATGATACTTTACAGAGAGAGAGAGAAATTAAAGTCTCTGAATCTAGGAGAAGTGCTAAAGCAGGGAAGAAGTCTGGAGCCCAAGTACTAAACCCTTAGAAAAAGGAACATAGTCTCTAGATCAATCAATTTCTATGTCAATAATATTCACAATGGACAGAAGGGAGGCCAATGCCATAAAAAGTGAACTGTAAGAGAAAAGCAAAATATACAATACTTAAGTTTTTGCCCAACATATCAGGGCTTTAGGGAAGAGGTGCTTCATGATGTGGAGAAGCCAAGAATTCAGTGGCTTTTGGAGAGACCCAGTTATATGTAACTATGAAAAGATATAAAGAGTATCAAGTTGTTGTTGATGTTGTTGTTATAGTGGTGGTGGTGATGGCGGTGCTATTGCTGCTATTGCTGATGATGATGATGTGATGATGATGATGATGATGATGATGATGATGATGATGATGATGATGATGATGCTATACATCCTTTATTCTGGAAAACAACCATAAAGGAGGAAAAAGATTTTGTTAATGAAAGGGGTAGGGTTCTAAATGTCACATTACATTGGGAATTGAAAGGGTGAAGTGTACAGGTAGTAGTAGCTAAAAAAGAATTCTAATATTACAAAAGACTAAAAACCATAAAGATAAAAGAATCAGACAAAGAGAGGAAAACAACATGTAATGACTACAACAATGTAAATAGGAAAAAACTACTACAAAACAATTGAAACCGAGTGTTATACCAGGAGATCATTATACACTTCGACAACGATATTGTATGAGGATGTATTCTGATGGAAGTAGATTTCTATGACAAAGAGACCTAACTGAGTTTCAGTGGATAAATGATGGACAGAAACAGCTACACCCAAAGAAGGAACACTGGGAAACGAATGTGAACTATTTGTATTTTTGATTTTCTTCCCGAGTTATTTTTACCTTCTGAATCCAATTCTCCCTGTGCAACAGGAGAACTGTTCGGTTCTACAAATATGTATTGTATCTAGGATATACTGCAACATATTTAACATATATAGGACTGCTTGCCATCTTGGGAGGGGGGGATGGAAGGAGGGAGGGGAAAAAACGAAACATAAGCGAGTGCAAGGGATAATGTTGTAAAAAATTACCCGGGCATGGATTCTGTCAATACAAAGTTATTATTAAATAAAATAAAAAAAGAAAAAAGAAAAGAAACCAAGTGTTATAAAATTGAAAAGTCCAAGCTTGGCCCAGAAAAAGGGAAATCTCCACTAGTTCCTTTTCAGGTAGGTGGGTAGAGAGGGCACAAGTATGCACATACATATAATTCAAGGGTTGTTTTTAAATTAATCGATTGGTTTCTTTGTTATAAGAGGTGGCTCTCTAGGTAAGAAGGGAGGAGAGGAATATAGGGGAGAAATGTAGGCTATAAAAATGATATCAATAAAGATCTACTTTAAAAAGAAGAATAAGAAAAACAAGAGGTGAGAGTTTACCAGAGATAGAATGGTATGGAGAAAGCAGCTGTGAACATCATTGGGGATATACTATAATGTTGAAAATCCTACAGTGGCTGATTTCCTCCCTCAGACTCCTTTTTTTACAATCTACTTGACCATTAGTGTATTAAGAACATAAGTAGCTTCTCATATAAACTTTTCATTTATAATAAATATTTGTAATAAATCCATTTGAGATGATATTTGTAAAGAACTTGCACAAAATAGATGCTTAATAAATACTCCCTCCTTGCTTTCCTTGCATCTTGTCCAGATCTAGCACAATAATCTACCTATAATAGGCATTTTCAAAAGTTCATTGAATTGCATCATGGAGTCATAGAATATCACAACTGAAAAGATTCTGACATTAACTAGTGCTATTCAGTCTTGTTAGAGCGATTTGACAGTTTAGGGATCAGACAGAACAGAGATTTGTTAAAAATCACACAGTGAGTTCATGGAAGAGGGCTGAAAATTCAAGTTTCCTAGACAGCTGCTAACTACAAAGTTATCTTTCCATAACTTTTGTCCATTATCCTTAGCTCTGTCCCTTGGAATAACACAGAGTAAATTAATTCCCTTTTCCACCTGGCAACTGTCTTAATATATGAATTAGCAAGACACACACACACACACACACACACACACATTAGCATCACCATCACTGCTACCAAAATTCTTCTACAAGTTAAATATAATCATTTCTTTCATTTATTTCCCATGTCATATGGTCGAGACATCCCATCTTTCAATATTCTTGCTTGTCAACCCTCAGCCAGATATTGGTTTTAAGAGATACTTCTTAAAATGTGAGATCCAAGACTGAATAAAATACTCCAGATGCACTCATTCCTGCTGTTCAGTATAGAGTTGGCAGCTGGCAGAGGTCTCTCCCCCAAGCATTACTGTCAAGAAACTGTGTACAAATGAGCAAGTTGAAATGTCTTTGGGAAGAAACACCTTTTTAATTACACAGGATTGGGGAGCCAAATTTCCTCCTTCCTACATATCTCCTAGATAATTTATAGTGTGTGCCACCAGCCATTAGGGAAGTATTAGAAAAGAGATGCTTGTTGATAACTGGCCATTCTCAGTTTCAGCTGATATTCATTACTCTAACTGGACTTGTTATTCTTAAACCCATAAGTTTGATAATAAAACTGATAAAGGAATGGGTTCTCAATATCTATTTTCCTTGAAAAATCACATGATGACAACATCCCTATATTAAACGCATATGAAGTTATACAGGATACATTTTTCAAATTGATTTTCTAGTGTCATGAATTCAAGTGGGATAGGAGAAATATATATGTATATTGTATTTTGTCTATATTTTTGTATATGCATATATATTTGTGTGTAGAGACATGCAGATAAATATATATGCATATATCTATAGAGAGAGAGAGAGAAACAACAATAAATATGACATACACATTTGTGTATATATACAGACAGATAAATATAATTTTTGCACATGTATATACATATATATGTATAGATACATACACACAGTCAGACACACACATAAACACAAATGCATATAGAGATACTATCAGAGCTTCCTGGCTTCAAGAACAATTCACTCATCACTGTACCATGTTATCTCTGAGTATGTATGTGCATTTGTATATTAACATGCACATTCATATCCATATTATATAAACATATTATTATAACACATACATATATGTATGTATTGCAATATGTATTTAAGTTCTTGGAATATGTTGCTGAAAATCCTCCTTAACACATTCTTATGGTTGATCTATAAGTCGTCAGAATCTTTATTGATGACTATATAACAACCTACAGTTTTCTTGTGTTTATTTGTTTTTCTGTATTTATGACCATAAGAGTATGCTAGACATAGCATAAAAGATTTAAAAAAAAAATTCTAAAGACTACTTTGGTAATGAGATTTGACATTCCTCTTGCAAAAGTAGGGAGAACAGAATTGAAGTAACTTGACTCCATGATCAAAGCCTGTTAAGTATTTTTCTTCAAGAAACATAGAGAAAGGTAGTCAGAAAATGTAGTCCAAAAATGTTTTAAAATCTTAGGTCAAGAATGATGAATCACTAATGAAATTTTAGGAAGAGAAAGAGGAAGGATAGTGAGGGGAAAAAAGTGGAGGAATGGTAAAGAAAGAGCGTTGGACCTGTGTTATTAAAAGGCTATCAGACAGTGAAAAGTAAAACAGTTAATTCTATTACTATTCTAATCCCCGCTTTTCTTAATGGGTTATTTTTCTCCGAAAATTTTATAGTGAACACCAAGACTGCAGCTTGTCATGAGGCATTGACCCTTAGAGAATCCATAGGACCTAGGAAATCTCTATCTCAAAAAAGGAGTAAAAGTTACTTCTGTCAAGGTTGGGATTTGCCCTTATCCTTGTAATAACCATGTCCCTAACAAAAGTCATAAGATTTCTAGCTAGATGAGTTATTAATTAAAAATTATCTAGTCCAACCCTTCATTTTATACATGAAAAAACTGAAATCTAGAGAATAGCCTAAAGTCACATAAATAGTAGAGTCAAAGGTTAGTATTGGAAAGGAACTTTGGGATCCTCAAGCCCATCAGACCAAGATCATTGGAGGAGGGACTGACTTTCACCTTTCTTTGTATCCTCAGTGATTTCCACAATATCTGCCATGTGGTTAAGTGCTGCTTAATGAATGCTTGTTGTTTGCTTGTTGACGGATCATGGTGAATATTTGTTGTTTTCTTGTTGACTGAAAATGGAATTATGGGACTTGGGTTGAAATAAGAAGTTTGTCTCTTAGTTCCTGGACTTTGAGAAAACCACATCACTTTTTTTCCCCTTAGACTACTTCTTATATAAAGTGAGGCTTAGATTGAAATGTCTTTAAAGTCTCTGATGGATCTAAATCTCCTGTCTGGTCATTCACTTTGTTTTACACATGAAGAAACTGAGACAAAAGATCAAAGATTATCAAAGATCATTATTTTGCCTTTTAGTCAACAAGCATTTTTAAATGATTAGTCTGCTTTAGTCATTGTATTAAAAGTGCTGGGAATACAAATAGAAAGACAGTCCCATCCTTTGAGAATTTTATATTCTAATCTATATTATATTGAGTCACTTCAGATTTTCATCTCTCTGTCTCTCCATGACCCCATTTGGGTTTTTTTTTTGGGGCAAAGATATTGGACTGGTTTACTATTTCCTTCTCCAGCTTATTTTACAGATGAGAAAACTGAGGGAAACTGGGTTAAGTGACTTGTCCAGGGTCACAGAGTTAGTGTCTAAGATCAAATATAAACTCAGATAATTCTTCCTGACACCAAGCTTGGAGCTCTATCCACTGTGATATCTAGCTACCCTCTAATGAAGGGGATCAACACATAAAAGAAAGCAGGAAGGATAGGGAAGAGGTTGGGAAGAAGAAGAAGAAGAAGAAGAAGAAGAAGAAGAAGAAGAAGGAAGAAGAAGAAGAAGAAGAAGAAGAAGAAGAAGAAGAAGAAGAAGAAGAAGAAGAAGAAGAAGAAGAAGAAGAAGAAGAAGAAGAAGAAGAAGAAGAAGAAGAAGAAGAAGAAGAAGAAGAAGAAGAAGAAGAAGAAGAAGAAGAAGAAGAAGAAGAAGAAGAAGAAGAAGAAGAAGAAGAAGAAGAAGATGATGATGCAGGGTCATTTTAGAGAAAGTGCAACTTGAAAGTAATGAAGGCATAGGTGGCCCAAGAGGCCTTGTTAAAATGAAGATTCTGAAAGGAGCCAATCAATCAGGAGTGGCCACAGAGTTAGAAGGTACTTACAATGTGTGAAGATGAATTAGAATAAGATTTCAGAATGGAGCAGTTTCTGGGGCATTGTAAATAAAGTTCCGGAGGAGATTCAGGAGGGAAGTCTGGAAAGAGTGAACTAGAAGGTGCCCTACAATTCATTCATTCAATCCAGTCCCTTCATGTTACAGGTGAGGAAATTAAGACCCAGAAAAGGTAACTAATCTGCCCACACTCACAAAGGGAGGAAATGAAATTGTCATCCCCTGAGTGACCTGTGCATTCCTTGATTAACTTCCATTTGCACTACGTGCACATTATATGCATTTAATGATTTTTGTGTTGTCTACTCCATCACAATGTGAGTTCCTTGACAATAGAAATGGTTTTTGTTTATTGATTTTTGTACTTATTTGTGTAAGTGGCGCTTAGCATAGTGCCTGACAAATAATAAGCACTTAATAAATGCTTACTGACCAATCTTTGCATAGATGCAGGAACATCGTAATTGAATGCTGCATATAATGTCAGATTTTGTTAATGTATTGATGTTTTCCTTTTTATTCTTTTTTTGAGTATGGCAAACCTTTGACATGTGCACAGATCACTTGAGATGGAGATACATGCAGCCTTTTTTCATTAGCTGCATAACTGGAAATGCTTCTCTCTGTGTGTGTCTCTCTCTCTTTGTCTCTGTCTGTTGTCTGTCTCAGTCCCTTTGTCTCTTTCTGTCTCTCACTGTCTTTGGCTCTCTCTCTCTCTCTCTCTCTCTCTCTCTCTCTCTCTCTCTCTCTTTTCTCTCTCTCTCTCTCTCTCTTTTCTCTGTCTCTCTGTCTCTGTCTCTGTCTCTGTTTCTGTTTCTCTATCTCTCTTTCTCTCTCTGTCTTTCTGTCTCTCTCCCTCTCTGTCTCTGTCTCTGTCTCTGTCTCTGTCTCTCTGTCTCTCTCTGTCTTTCTGTCTCTATCTCTCTGCTTCTCTCTCTCTTTCTCTCTCTCTCTCTTTCTCTCTCTCTCTCTCTGTCTCTGTCTCTGTTTCTGTTTCTCTATCTCTCTTTCTCTCTCTGTCTTTCTGTCTCTCTCCCTCTCTGTCTCTGTCTCTGTCTCCCTGTCTCTCTCTGTCTTTCTGTCTCTATCTCTCTGTTTCTCTCTCTCTCTCTCTCTCTCTCTCTCTCTCTCTCTCTCTCTCTCTCTCTCTCTCTCTTTCTCCCTACTTCCCTGTCAGCATCTAAGGGTTAAGGTTTACTATGAATATGCTAAACTGGATGAGAGAAAGGGTTAACTACCTTCTCCCTCCTGCTTTAGGCTCTATGACCCAAGAAATGGACTTGGAGTTTTGATCTGCTTTATTTTTGTCCTTTTAAGTTCTAGGCGCAAGAAATTTGTATTTAGAACTTGGTAGGACTGATGCTTTATAGGAACTGAGCTAAATTCTCCCCAAAGACTAAGAGTATGAAGTTAGGATTATGCCTACATAAACTGGGGAGAGGGATAATATTTGTTTTTATTATATCTTTGAAATAAATATTCCTCTGTAAAAGGAATTTTTATTTGTTGAATTGCTAAATGAAACTGGGGTGATAGGAGCCCCTAAAATAGAGAAGATTTAATTGTGGGCTTGAGCAGTAACTAGACACTCCCTAACCCCATAATGGGACAGGAGAACCTTGGAAGAGGAAGGAAATATATTAGATCTGACCTTCAGATAGTGGGAAATCAAAGTAGTCATAATTACATAAGAAAATGGCTTACTGGGTAGGGAAGAAATAAAAATACAAAAATAAAATGAAAGTTTTATTTTTTTAAAAAAGGCAGCAATACACATTAAAAAAATAAAATGAATGTCAAGTTTGAAGAAGGAAAACAAGGTGAGGAAGTTACCTTAAACTTGGTGGGAGGGGATAGGGGAGGCGGGGAAGTAGGATGCCATGAATATTCTGTATATATACAAGCCTCAGACCTTTTAGGGGGCAGCATCTCCCTCAATTTCTCTATCAAGCTACTCCATTATCATTCAAGTGTTACATCTTCCTGGATGCTTTGGCAACTGTTCTTTGGCCAATTGCAGTAATAAAGTGAACATGCCCAGGCATTTAAGCCACTCTTTTTTTTTTTTGACTGCTAAGAGTTTTATATAATGCCTTTGCCCATCTATCAACAGCAGTTCTTCAAAAAGGAATTTAGGGTGCAAATGACACACATCTTGTTACCTTTTAAGCAAATAGCTAACAGAATATTGTAGTAGACTGAATCCCATTCAACTAACAGACAACTTTACTTGAAAGAGGAGGTATTTAATAAGACTTTTAAAATTATAAAACTTTTAGAAATTTTGAAATTTAGAAATTTAGAAAAGTTTTAATACAAGTGTAAATCCATCAAAATGTCTTGTATAAATTGGAACTGTAATTCTTGACATAATGTAACCTTAAAAACAGAACAAAAGCAATTTTTTTTCATTTTCTCTCTCTCTCTCTCTTTTTTTTTTTTTTTTGGCAATGCTATCACTTCTCTAAATTAGGAGCTATGATAAAAGAATGAAAAATTGAATATGTGCCAAAAACTATACTAAGCTCTCAAGATAGATAAATGACTTTTTACTCATTTATTCAACAATCAAAAATTTATTCTAATCAGTTAATAATAGTCAATTGTTAAAGATTTCTTGACTACTATGCACCTGCTCTCAAAGAACTCACCTACATAAAAAGAAGCTGAAAAAAGTCAGGGGAAGGGGAATGTATCAGTAAGAAGGCATGAAGTCCAGAGGAATGCAATAAGATGGGAAATTATGTAATGGTATCCCTGGATACTCTTCTTGAATGGAGGATCTAGAAGGAGCTGTCCAATGTCCACCCTCCACACTTAGAGGGAAAGAAAGATGGGCTTCAAGTGAACAGATTCCTGACAGATTTGAGTTTCAGAATTGAGGTGATCTAATAAATGATGGTTTTCTGAAAACCTGAATAAAATTCAGGAGAGCATAAATCGAGGGATACACAAATTCCAAATTAGAGCTTCTGACTGAAGGTATTTTTTCCCCAGCAGTTCTATTCTAGGTGTAAAAAAAGAACACTGGTAGAACATATGGCAAGAAAACAAAACTGGGTGGGTTGTGAGATATGATCTAATATAAGCATTATTTTGCCCCTATGTCAAATTGGTAATCTATAATGAAATATCCTTTAAGAATTAAGATAGTGGTGAGTATGCATCAACAAGGAGGCTCTTAATAGGCAGTTAGGTGGTACAGCAGAGTTCCCAATCTGAAATCATGAAGACCAGAGGAATGCAATAAGATGGGAAATTATGTAATGGTATCCCTGGGTACTCTTCTTGAATGGAGGATCTAGAAGGAGCTGTCCAATGTCCACCCTCCACACTTAGAGGGAAAGAAAGTCTCAGACACCTATTATCTGTGTAACCCTGGTCATATCATTTAGTATTTAGTTTTCTCATATGTAAAATGGACCTACCTACCAAGATTGTTGTGCAAATCAAATGAAATAATGGATTTAAAGTAATGTCAGACATGCTAATTGGCACATAGTAAATATTAACTATCACTATTAATACTTATTTATATAACTCTTTTTAATAATTTTGTATTAGATTTTTTTTATCTTCAGTAAATTTTTATCTTCCGTAAATCCAGAACTCTTAACTTTCCACAAAAGTATTATTTGTATTCTCAGTTTTCATGATTCTGTATTTGAAGATATAGTTACATCATATGGTCATAACTGTATCTCTCTACTGAATTTTAGTACAACATTGACAACTTCTTCCGGGAATACCTTGACCTTGATTTATGTGAGCAAGAAGTCTTCAAAATGTCTAAAATATTAATTTCCCTCCCCCCAAAAAGCTATTCTTCCTCCAAACTTTCTTATTTCTTTTGAAAGTCTCATCATCTACCTCATTACCCAATTTGTAAATCAGGAATCATTCTTAAGTCTCTTCCCATACTCTTATATTCATTCAGTTTTAGATCTTTTAACTCTACTTCCACAACCTCTCTCAGTCATCTCCACTCATATAGGTATTCTACTAGTAGAGAGTCTTATAAACTTTCATTTGTAATCTCAACAGCTTCCTATTTAATCTCTCTATTTCTAGATTCTCCCCTCTCTAATCTGTTCTCCAGAGCTGCCATATTTATATATCTAAAGTAAATATATGTCTTCATCACTTTTCTAATCAAATATCCTCAAAATTTTATTATTATCTCAGGTAAAGGGGAAGTGGGGAATTTAAATTCTTAGTCTTGAATTTAAACCTTCCATAGCCTGGCTCCCACTTATATTTCTAGTATTATATTATTATGGTATTTCTTTGTTAAATTATCTCTACCATCTTACTGCCTTCAGAATTGGCTTTAAGTGAAAAATCTTAAGACATATTCAATCTATGGTGAAACTTCTCCCATCTCATTGAAAAGTGAGAAGGGAAAAGTGGAAAGGGAAGGAATAAGCTAAGCGGAAGGGAATACGGGAACTGGGAGGGAAAGGGGTAAGATAGGGGGAGGAACTCTAAGGCGGGGGGAGGGATACTAAAAAGGGAGGGCTGTGAGAAGCAAGGGGTGCTCACAAGCTTAATACTTGGAAGGGGGGAAAGGGGAAAGAAGGGAGGAAAGCATAAACCGGGGTTAACAAAATGGCAAGTAATACAGAATTGGTCATTCTAACCATAAACGTGAACGGGGTAAACTCCCCCATAAAGAGGAAGCGGTCAGCAGAATGGATTAAAAGCCAGAATCCTACAATATGTTGTTTACAGGAAACACACCTGAAGCGGGGAGATACATGCAGGTTAAAGGTAAAAGGTTGGAGCAAAATCTACTATGCTTCAGGTGAAGTCAAAAAAGCAGGGGTAGCCATCCTGATCTCAGATCAAGCTAAAGCAAAAATTGACCTAATTAAAAGAGATAAGGAAGGACACTATATCTTGCTAAAGGGTAGCATGGATAATGAAGCACTATCTATATTAAACATATATGCACCAAGTGGGGTAGCATCTAAATTCTTAAAAGAGAAACTAAGAGAGCTGCAAGAAGAAATAGATAGTAAAACTATAATAGTGGGAGATCTTAACCTTGCACTCTCAGAATTAGATAAATCAAACCACAAAATAAATAAGAAAGAAGTCAAAGAGGTAAATAGAATACTAGAAAAGTTAGATATGATAGATCTCTGGAGAAAATGTAATGGAGACAGAAAGGAATACACTTTCTTTTCAGCAGTTCATGGAACCTATACAAAAATTGACCATATATTAGGACATAAAAACCTCAAACTCAAATGTAGTAAGGCAGAAATAGTAAATGCATCCTTTTCAGACCACGATGCAATGAAAATTACATTCAACAAAAAAGCAGGGGGAAGTAGACCAAAAAATAATTGGAAACTAAATAATCTCATACTAAAGAATGATTGGGTGAAACAGCAAATCATAGACATAATTAATAACTTCACCCAAGAAAACGATAATAATGAGACATCATACCAAAATGTATGGGATGCAGCCAAAGCGGTAATAAGGGGAAATTTCATATCTCTAGAGGCCTATTTGTATAAAATAGAGAAAGAGAAGGTCAATGAATTGGGTTTGCAATTAAAAATGCTAGAAAAGGAACAAATTAAAAACCCCCAGTCAAACACTAAACTTGAAATTCTAAAAGTAAAAGGTGAGATCAATAAAATTGAAAGTAAAAAAACTATTGAATTGATTAATAAAACTAAGAGTTGGTTCTATGAAAAAACCAACAAAATAGACAAACCCTTAGTAAATCTGATTAAAAAAAGGAAAGAGGAAAATCAAATTGTTAGTCTTAAAAATGAAAAGGGAGAACTCACCACTAACGAAGAGGAAATTAGAGCAATAATTAGGAGTTACTTTGCCCAACTTTATGCCAATAAATTCAACAACTTAAATGAAATAGAAAAATACCTCCAAAAATATAGCTTGCCCAAACTAACAGAGGAAGAAGTAAATATCCTAAACAGTCCCATCTCAGAAAAAGAAATAGAACAAACTATCAATCAACTCCCTAAGAAAAAATCCCCAGGACCAGATGGATTTACATGTGAATTCTACCAAACATTTAAAGAACAATTAACTCCAATGTTATATAAACTATTTGAAAAAATAGGGATTGAAGGAGTCCTACCAAATTCCTTTTATGACACAGATATGGTACTGATACCTAAACCAGGTAGGCTGAAAACAGAGAAAGA
The DNA here is from genome assembly GCF_016432865.1 of Antechinus flavipes. Lineage (NCBI taxonomy): Eukaryota > Metazoa > Chordata > Mammalia > Dasyuromorphia > Dasyuridae > Antechinus > Antechinus flavipes. Next base: position 301,165,740 of record NC_067399.1, on the reverse strand, counting down.
AAATTATAGACCAATCTCCCTAATGAATATTGATGCTAAAATCTTAAATAAAATATTAGCAAAAAGATTACAGAAAATTGTCACCAGGATAATACACTATGACCAAGTAGGATTTATACCAGGAATGCAGGGCTGGTTCAATATTAGGAAAACTATTAGCATAATTGACTATATCAATAACCAAACAAACAAAAACCACATGATCATCTCAATAGATGCAGAAAAAGCATTTGATAAAATCCAACATCCATTCCTAATAAAAACACTTGAGAGCATAGGAATAAATGGACTTTTCCTTAAAATAGTCAGGAGCATATATTTAAAACCATCAGTAAGCATCATATGCAATGGGGAAAAACTGGAACCTTTCCCAGTAAGATCTGGAGTGAAGCAAGGTTGCCCACTATCACCATTATTATTTAATATCGTATTAGAAACACTAGCCTCGGCAATAAGAGTCGAGAAAGATATAAAAGGAATTAGAGTAGGCAATGAGGAAACCAAACTATCACTCTTTGCAGATGATATGATGGTATACCTAGAGAACCCCAGAGATTCTACCAAAAAGCTATTGGAAATAATTCATAATTTTAGCAAAGTAGCTGGCTACAAAATAAATCCCCATAAATCCTCAGCATTTTTATACATCACCAACAAAACCCAACAGCAAGAGATACAAAGAGAAATTCCATTCAGAATAACTGTTGATACCATAAAATATTTGGGAATCTATCTACCAAAGGAAAGTCAGGAATTATATGAGCAAAATTATAAAAAAGTCTCCACACAAATAAAGTCAGACTTAAATAATTGGAAAAATATTAAGTGCTCTTGGATCGGCCGAGCGAACATAATAAAGATGACAATACTCCCTAAACTAATCTATTTATTTAGTGCTATACCAATCAGACTTCCAAGAAAATATTTTATTGATCTAGAAAAAATAACAACAAAATTCATATGGAACAATAAAAAGTCGAGAATCTCAAGGGAATTAATGAAAAAAAAAATCAAATGAAGGTGGCCTAGCTGTACCTGATCTAAAATTATATTATAAAGCAGCAGTCACCAAAACCATTTGGTATTGGCTAAGAAATAGATTAGTGGATCAGTGGAAAAGGCTAGGCTCACAAGACAGAATAGTCAATTATAGCAATCTAGTGTTTGACAAACCCAAAGCCCCTAACTTCTGGGAAAAGAATTCATTATTTGATTAAAACTGCTGGGATAATTGGAAATTAGTATGGCAGAAATTAGGCATGGACCCACACTTAACACCATATACCAAGATAAGATCAAAATGGGTCTATGACCTAGGCATAAAGAACGAGATTATAAATAAATTAGAGGAACATAGAATAGTTTATCTCTCAGACTTGTGGAGGAGAAAGAAATTTGTGACCAAAGATGAACTAGAGACCATTACTGATCACAGAATAGAAAATTTCGATTACATCAAATTAAAAAGCCTTTGTACAAATAAAACTAATGCAAACAAGATTAGAAGGGAAGCAACAAACTGGGAAAACATTTTCACAGTTAAAGGTTCTGATAAAGGCCTCATTTCCAAAATATATAGAGAAATGACTCAAATTTATAAGAAATCAAGCCATTCTCCAATTGATAAATGGTCAAAGGATATGAACAGACAATTTTCAGAGGATGAGATTGAAACTATTACCACTCATATGAAAGAGTGTTCCAAATCATTATTGATCAGAGAAATGCAAATTAAGACAACTCTGAGATACCACTACACACCTGTCAGATTGGCTAAGATGACAGGAAAAAATAATGATGAATGTTGGAGGGGATGCGGGAAAACTGGGACACTAATGCATTGTTGGTGGAGTTGTGAACGAATCCAGCCATTCTGGAGAGCAATCTGGAATTATGCCCAAAAATTATCAAATTGTGCATACCCTTTGATCCAGCAGTGTTTCTATTGGGCTTATACCCCAAAGAGATACTAAAAAAGGGAAGGGGACCTGTATGTGCCAAAATGTTTGTAGCAGCCCTGTTTGTAGTGGCTAGAAACTGGAAAATGAATGGATGCCCATCAATTGGAGAATGGCTGGGTAAATTGTGGTATATGAATGTTATGGAATATTATTGTTCTGTAAGAAATGACCAGCAGGATGAATACAGAGAGGACTGGCGAGACTTACATGAACTGATGCTAAGTGAAATGAGCAGAACCAGGAGATCATTATACACTTCGACAACGATGTTGTATGAGGACATATTTTGATGGAAGTGGATTTCTTTGACAAAGAGACCTGAGTTTCAATTGATAAATGACGGACAAAAGCAGCTACACCCAAAGAAAGAACACTGGGAAACGAATGTAAACTATCTGCATTTTTGTTTTTCTTCCCGGATTATTTATACCTTCTGAATCCAATTCTCCCTACGCAACAAGAGAACTGTTCGGTTCTGCAAACATATATTGTATCTAGGATATACTGCAACATATCCAACATATAAAGGACTGCTTGCCATCTAGGGGAGGGGGTGGAGGGAGAGAGGGGAAAAAAAATCGGAACAGAAACGAGTGTCAATATAATGTAATTATTAAATAAAAATTTAAAAAAAAATTATCTCTACCCGTTAACCTTCTATTTTGGCTCAGTTGACTTATTAACTATTCACTATTCATTCCTTCTCTACCTCCATACCTCTGAACTTCCATGTTTGGGCTCCATTCCCTCCTCACCTCGCCACTTAGACTCTCTAATTTCCTAAGGGTTCTGTTCAGGGACAATCTATTTTGTGAACATTTAATTATGCTCTTAGTTGTTACTTCTCTCTACCTCCTCAAAATTATTTTTTTGTATTTATGTATTTGTATTTATAAGTCTTGTTCTAAGAATTGCAATGGCTGAGTTAAATCTGCATTGATAGTTTATCTGTCTAGGACATACATCTTCCTCGGGGTTCTAGGAGAAGCATTTACTAAGTTGTCTGACTCAGAATTTTTAGGTAACAGTTGCTCATTTGTGTATATAAGGAATTAAAAAAACTTTTAGAATATAGGGAGGGAATATGGATGTCACAAGTATTCTTTGATTAGGGGACAAATATAATTTACCTGGAATTTGTGTGTTTTACTACTCTGGAATTTTTAGTTATGTGTACACACTCCACATGGGTACTATGATCATCAGTTAAAACTGTAATTGAAATTTATGGGTGGAATCTCAAATAAATATTGGGGGATGCACTTTTAGTAGATATTTTGAGAAGAGCTAGAAGTTGGTATATTACTTATCTTTGTAATATACTGTATTACCCCTCCAGAAGAATTTAATTTTTTAAGGGCAAATGTTATATTTTTATCTTTTTGTCCCCAGAGCTTAGCACAATTTCTTGTCTATAAAAGTTTGATAAATGCTTATTGAAGTGAATTGAAAGGCTCCTAAAATGAGTAGACTTGATTTATATATAGCTAAGACTCATTCTCATATATTATCAATGCCAGAAACTCTGTCTTTTTTCTGATTCAGCACAAAAGCTCTTTAATTGAGAAATATTCAAGGATGAGATACTAATGTGATCATCTACTAAAGCAAAATTCTGTCCCCATCTCTTCATTTAATAAGTGTTTTTGCAGCCTGTTATTATTTACCAAGCACTGTACTAAGCTCTTGTGATTATTATCTTAACTGATCCTTACAACTGGGAAGTAGGTACTATTATTGTCCCCATTTTAAAGATGAGGAAACTAAAGCAAATAGAGCTTAAGTGACTTGTCCCAGAGTCACACATTTAGTGAGTGCCTGAGCATGTATTTGAACACAGTTTTTTACTGAGTCCAGGCATGGTGCTTTAGCCAATGATCCACTTATCCCATGTTATCATGAGAAAGTTTAATAATACTTGGAGAAGTTATTTTTTTTAAGTTTAGCATTTTTATGTGACCAACAAGTCAAAATGTCTAAAATATGAGTTTGGCATGAAAAAAAAGTTTGTCATTGGTTTGTTTCCTTTTTTCCCTGTCCTACAAGCTCTTTGAGGATAAAAATGATAGAATGGAAAGAATACTGAACTTCAAATCAGAAGATCTAAATTTGAATTGCATCTATATTACAAGCTACCTGTGTGCCCTTGACTAAGTTATTCCATTCATACAAGTCTCAGTTTCATCATACACAAAATGAGTATTGAACTAGATGATCTTAGGATTCCTTCCATTTGTAATTTGAATGCACCCATAATTGTCAAGCATATTTCCTTACTCCTCCTATTCTCACTAATTCTAATGCTTCTGAGAAGTTTTCAAAATCTTTCCAAAAAGGCATTTTGATGATGCAATTTGTTTGGAAACTGACATATAAGCAAGGTCAGCCTCACACAGGTCATGGGCCATACTTTTCTGCTGAGACAAAGATCGGTTCTCCACTGACGCCATCATTCATACATCCCATTAAGCAAATCAATTTCATTGATTCTTCTAAAAGATTTAAGTTACTTTTGACATGGAAAAAATGGAAAGATAGTTTGAAAGAAAAATCATTGTGTTGTTTTCTGCTTCCTTGATGCTTAGTGACATTGTGTACAGAGTGACAGTTCTAGGAGGGCAAGCCTCACATTAATTCATTATATTGTAAAGATGAATGAAATTTTAAAGAAAATATTCTGTCTCTATTACATTTATATATTAAAACACTAAAGACATGAATTGATTTTTCCAGATTTTGGTAAATAAGCAAAATTTCACAATTTAAATCAGATTTATCTTTTATTTTCATGATGAAAGACAAAATTCAGTTAATGCATTCAGTGAGAGAAAAATTAGTGAATTGATTTACTATGCTTTTGCTTGCCTTATGTGCCTCTATTTTCTTTGAAGTAAGATCTGCTCTGATCTGACTTATTATAACATAAAAGTACATAGACTTAAAGCAAAAAGTTTCCTTGGTGGCACAGTGAAGAGTGCTAGATTTGGAGTCAGAAAAACATAAACACAAGTTCTGCTGCTGACCCTTACTAGACCACTAACCCTTGGCAAGTGATTTAAATTCTCTGACCTCTGTTTACTCATCCATGAAATGGGACAAATAAGAACAGCTCCAACAATAAAGTATTATTGAAAGGAGCAAATAAAATAAGTATGCAAAGTAATTTGCATAGTGCTACATAAATACTGACTATTATTACCAATATTATTGATGTGAAGATGAACTGATCATCAAATAATGTAATTTATATGAGCACAGTACTTTTCTAGGTAGTTTGAAAGATTTAAAAGGTCTATTAGACACAATTACATTCTTAGAGAATTTATATTCTTGGTGAAAATAAAAGACTTGCCAAACACCATGAAATGCATGCAACTTTGTGATCTACAGCTTCTCTACTGTGAATCAAGGGAGAAACAACAACCACTTTTGAGAACTAGAAATGACCAGCAAGTGGTCATCTAGTATCTTCTTAAAATCTTTAACCAAACTCACTAGTAGTTTTAAATTATTTAAGACCCTTAAAGAAAAAAATTCCTATATTTTTTCAACTTTTACCTATTTTTTCTAGTTCTGTCTTTTGGAATAAAGGAGCACAAGTCTAATGGTGCCTTTACAAATCATATTATCAAATACCTGAAGGCATCTATCATGTTATCCTTAAGTCTTCTCTTTGCAACAATAAGAGTTTCGATTTCCTTTAACTCTTCTAGTAGTCTTGTATCCAGATCTTTATCCATCTTGATCACTCTTGTTTAAAGTGTTCCAGATTCTCAACTTCTTAAAAACTTCCTACTCATGAAATCAAATGTCTTAATCCCATAGTGATATAGGAAAGTTATTAATAAAGTAAGGCATTACTAATATAAGAATAGAAAAATAATTCCCCATACAAAATCCAAAGTACCAGAATTGTGTGAGTTTCATATTCTATGAGCTCTGTGCGATAATATTGTAAAATAGACAAATATAGTCAGTCAGTCAACATTTATTAATACTGTGTATACTATGTATAGACTGGTCAAACAACCATGCCAGAAAATTGAACTGCTTTCTGAAATTGTCTTAGGAAGATTTTGAAGATCACCTGGAAAGATAAGGTATCAGACAATGAGCTTTCTCTTCAGCTGAATTGCCAAGCATTCAAACCCTACTGCAGAGAGCTAACTCTGATGAACTGACCACTTACCTTAATGTCAAATGCACCTTTAACTAAAAGACTATTTGAATTCAGAGAATTCAAAGTAAGCACTCACACAAAGATCAGAAGAAACAATATAAGGACATTCTCAAGGTCTCTCTAAAGAACTTTATTATTGATTGTGAGACATGGGAGACAATAGCAGAGCATCACCCACCATGTTGTGCCCCCCAAAAAGAAGGCACTGTGCTCTCTAACCAAAGAAAAATCTCATTGGGACAAGAGGAATATAAGATGCACAAATCTGGAGAGATATCCATTACAAATGCCCAAATGTGCCTGTGGTAGAGCTTTCCAAGTTAGTAAAGGTCTGATCAGCTACTATACTTTGACCCTAACATCATGATGTTATTGGTCTTCTTTAAGCACAACAGAACAAAGGACAAAAACAATATTAATGCTATCTTATTATGTTGTAAGTACTATGCTAAACCCAAGGGATATTAAAAAAAATTAGAAACATAATCCCTGCCCTCATAGAACTCACATCCTAACAGGGAAACAATGTACAAGCAATGATGTATGAGCAATATATGAGTAATCATAGCAGAAAAGTACTAACATTAAAGGGAGCCAAGAAAAGCTTTTTGTGAAAGAGATTTTAACAGCACTTAGTGAATGCTTGTTCACTGACTGATAACAAAATAGAAGGAACTGTGAGACCTAAAAAGAAGTAAAAATATCTCTGGGAAAATGAACTAATATTTCCAAATAACAAAGAGAAATCTGTGGCCTGTTCAAAGCACAGGGACCAAGAAATTACAATATTTTAATGAAATTAAATACAGAAAATAAGAAAATAGAAGTGAATATGATTCAGAAAATGGAGTTCTTGATGCAAAGTTTATAAATACAATTAGAATTTGAAAAGGAAAAATTGAGTATATGAGAACAAGAAAGAGAACCTTTCAATATGAACAGACAATTCTCAGATGAAGAAATTGAAACTATTTCTAGCCATTTGAAAAGAAGCTCCAAGTCATTATTAATCAGAGAAATGCAAATTAAGACAACTCTGAGCCTGTCAGATTGGCTAGAATGACAGGGAAAGGTAATGTGGAATGTTGGAGGGGATGTGGGAAAACGGGGACACTGGTGCATTGTTGGTGGAATTGTGAACACATCCAGCCATTCTGGAGAGCAATCTGGAACTATGCTCAAAAAGTTATCAAACTGTGCATATCCTTTGATCTAGCAGTGCTACTACTGGGCTTATACCCCAAAGAGATACTAAAGAAGGAAAGGGACCTGTATGTGCCAAAATGTTTGTGGCAGCTCTGTTTGTAGTGGCTAGAAGCTGGAAAATGAATGGATGCCCATCAATTGGAGAATGGTTGGTTAAATTGTTATACATGAATGTTATGGAATATTATTGTTCTGTAAGAAATGACCAGCAGGATGAATACAGAGAGGCTTGGAGAGACTTACATGAACTGATGCTGAGTGAAATGAAACCAGGAGATCATTATATACTTCAACAATGATACTGTATGATGATGTATTCTCATGGAAGTAGATTTCTTCCACAAAGAGAAAATCTCACTTAGTTTCAATTGATCAATGATGGACAGAAGCAGCTACACCCAAAGAAAGAACACTGGGAAACGAATGTAACCTGTTTGCATTTTGGTTTTTCTTCCTGGCTTATTTTTACTTTCTGAATCCAATTCTTCCTGTGCAATAAGAGAACTGTTCGTTTCTGCACACATATGTTGTATCTAGGATATACGGTGACATATTTAACCTGTATAAGACAGCTTGCCATCTGGGGGAGGGGGTGGAGAGAGGGAAGGAAAAAGTCGGAACAGAAGTGAGTGAAGGGATAATGTTGTAAAAAATTACCCAGACATCGGTTCTGTCAATAAAAAGTTATAATAATGAAAATAAATAAATAAATAAAAAGAAAGAGAACCTTTTCTAAAAAATAGAGATTAAATAGTTTTGATAGAATTGATAGAAATTCATTAAAATTCATAAAAAACAAACAACACAACAATGTTAAAAGAACATATGAATTCTATATATACCAGTGTCTGACATTAAAGATAGGATACATGGAGGCAGCTTAAGTTCTTTCAGAAGAACATAAAAACACTGGAATTCCATAATACATGAAATAACATAAGAACTTTGCCTAGAATTTCTGAGTAAAAATATCAAAGAATCTTTCCACAAAGATCTACTGATCTACACTAGGAAAAAAAAAACGAAAACGAAAACAAAAATCTTTCATGCTTCAAATTCTAACACATAGTCGTTGTTAAATATTTAACAATTTCAGTAGAACATAGCATTATTGGAAAGTGTCCAGGAGAAAGAGTTTTAGGTATGGAGAAAAGAAAATTTGAATAATGAAAGATCATTCTGAATTGAGAAATCACAGAAGGAAATTGGAAAATGTATTCTGATAAGTAAAGGGATAAACTATAATCTAAAATGATACAATCTGCAAACATAATCTTACTTTTCCATCACCAACAACAACAGTGACAAAAAAAAATGGATATTCAACAAATGACAGGCATCAGAGGCATTCCTAACAACAAGAACAAGATGTGAGTAAAATATTCAATTTGCAAACACCTCAAACAATAGATGCACAGAAAAGTTAAATAAGTATAATTATCAAGAAAATAATAAATAAGGGAATCAATTTGTCATTTTAGAGGGGGTTTTTGAAGAGAAGAGATGATGTATGAAGTAAAAGAACAAAAAAGAACATCTTAACAAGATAGGTAAAGCAAAAAAAAGAAAAGGTAGAAAAACTGAGTGAAGAATCACTAACTATATTCCCTGACTCTACCACAAGTGATCTTCTCTACAATAAGGTAATTCATTTTATGGGAAAGAAGTATAAGTGGGAAGTTAGAGAAATTGGAAGGAAGATAAGGGATACAAAAGATAATGTATAATACATCCCTTATAATTTCAAGATAAATAATGAAAGGATAGTGATAATCAGTCACTTGGTAAAAGGGGAAAGCTGAATGGACGAAATGACAGAAATTGAGGAACAGGAACAAAGATATGGATGCCCCTACTCCAGTATAGGAAAGGGATTCTGAGGAAAAGCCCTGTGAGATTGTGCTCCTCGATTGGAAGAAGGGCATCTCATAAAGTACATTTGTGCATTATTAGGAGAATAAATTTCTAGGAGCAAATGCAGCCAGAATAGAGAGGAGAAAGAGAGGATATAGAATCAGTGTAAGTACTTCAATAAAAGATATTTTTCGCAGTGAGTGTGTAGATGGTAAAACTGGGCCATACTGCTTCCATCTGACAATGTTTCTCTCATAGATTGACATTTCTAAGAGAAAGGATTAGAGAAAAAGGAGAGAATAAAATAAAAAATCTACAAAGTCAACAGAAAGTAAATACTTCAGAAGCTTTAACAACAGGGAGAATAAAGAAGGATCAAATAAGAATATAGTCTTATGAAACTGAAAATAACATTCAGAATTGCAAAAAAGAAACAACATTTTAGGGGAGAAAAGGGACAGTGAAAGAAAATTAACATGAAAATATGATAGGTTGAAAGAAGGAATTTGAATCAGCACTTAGCTAAGTGGGTAAATTGAAGAAACAACAGAAAGGATAATTAAATGGAGAAAATAAGAAAATTAAATTAATAATTTAAGTAAAATCAAATAACTTGGGAATAAGTACACAAACAAGAGCAAGAGATGAAAGAGAAGGCATAGGACAGAATTGTCATTAAAAGGCTTTAGCAACCTAAATGATTTAAAAGAACAAGAAAGGTTTTTTTTTTCCTAAAGCAGTGATTAATTTTTATAGCACTTAGCATAGTGCTGAATAATAACATAAAGCACCAGTTAAAACTTTTGATACTTCAAGAGCATTTCAACAGATAACAAATGTTTACATCATTCATTCCCTCATTCATTCATTCATTTAAAAGTCAATTATTAAATGTTTATATTATGCAGAAAGCACCATCATGGATGTTGAGGAAGGCACAAAAATCAATTTATGCTCTGATCTCAATAAATTTGCAATCTAGTTATACAGATGAGCCATGCTCATAGATAACTGTAATATGAAATCAAATTTGAGAAATGTACAAGAGAGGAAAAAACAAATTCTATTTAATAATTATCCACTAAATGTATATTAAAAAGCATAACAAGTAGAGTGCTAAGCCTGGAATCAGAAAATCTCATCTTCCTAAGTTGAAATCGGGCCTCTGACACTTATTACTTGTGTGACTCTGGACAAGTCAGTTAATACTATTTGCCTCAGTTTCCTAATTAGTAAAATGAGTTAGAGAAAGAAATAGCAAATCCTTTCAGTATCTTTGCCAAGAAAACTCCAAATAAGGTCCTGAAGAGTTTACATATCTGAAAATGACCGCAAAAAACAGCAACAATATGTGTCAAGTACTATGCTAGGTATTGACAAAGTAAAGATAAAATTGGAAATAATCCCTGTCCTGAAGAGTTAACATTCACTAGGAAAGGGGAACAATATCTATGCTCTTAAATAAAAACAAAATAAACACAATGTAATTTTACAGGAAAACACTTGAAAGTCAAAGAATCAAAAAAGGCTTTCTGGTAATGTGCCTGCTTTAGATGAGAGCCTTGAAGGAAACCACAGTTTCTATTAGATAGAAGGAACTAGGGCAAGCATTACAAATATGAGGAATATCAATTCTGTGATACATTAGTAATATTTATGTAAGCCCTGTTCCCAAATCCAGTATCATTATTCTTCCTTACTAGATTGGGGGAAGAAAGGAACAGTTAAAAGAGGATTGGGATAGTAAAAAGGTCAGGTAGCATTGGAGTCAGGATAAACATCAGTTCAAATTTAATTTTTGACTCTGTCTATGTGACTGTGACTGTCAGTTATATCTCCTCTCACAATTTCTACTTTTTTATTTCTACAATGGAAATCATAATTCATGTGGTACCTCCCTCACATGGTTGAATGAAATGAAATAATTCATAATAATAATACTTACATAGTGCTTTAAGATTTGAAAACCTCTTCATAAATATTATCTAATTTATTCTAACAATATCTGGCAGGTAAGTACTATGATTATTCCCATTTTTACAGATGAGGCAACTGAGGTTTAGTGATTTGTCCAGGACCACACAACTGGTAAGTACCTGAGGCAGGATTTTAATTCAGGCCTTCCTGTTTCAAGATCCAGCTCTAAATTCACTGTGCCACATAGTTATGTGTCACTGTTTAAAATGGAAGTTTCTAACTCAAATAGAAGCAAGCACCTCTAAACTAAAAGAATACCTAGAGTATACATATTGATCTGGATTTATTATGTTTATATATTTTTATTAATTTATAAACACATTAAGATCAGATATGAGCTACATTTTAATCTGGTTTCACCTCTACTTGGGAATGTTGTGGGCCACATTTAGTCCCATATGTTTGACACCTTTGGGGTAAGACAAGCTATAAATTACCAGTTGTTGATATGATTGCTGTTTTTGAACAAAATAAAGCATCATTACCTCTCTTTGAATAGATTTTCATTAGATGAAATTAACTGAGTTCATGGAACAAAATTTTAATGAATATATGTATATAACTTTCTTTATGAATGTATATAGTGAAACATTGGGTATATGATTATAAATAAGAGAGCTTGTGATTAGAAATAATAGCAGAAATCCAAAAAGTGTGAACTATGATTTAAAACAAGATTATTATAGTTGAAGGTTAGTTCAGAAGAAAAAAAAATAGGCAAACTTAAAGAACTCTTTTAGCAGTTGCTCATCCAATCGCAATTCAAGAAATCAGAGCAGTTTCCATTTTTTGACTCTACGTGAAAGTAGAAAATCCCAGGATACCCCAAGAAAGATGATTTTCATCCCAAAATCCAGTCAATAGTTGCAGTGTTGTCTCAGAACTGTCCCAAAGTAACATTGTGAAGTAAACACATTTTTCTCCTAGTCACACCATTTATGTTTTTATATTCCCCTCCCAAGTTACAACTTCTTACAACCTCAATCTATCAGGCCATACCCTTTGCTCAGAGTCCATTACCCAGTCAATATACAATTCTCAAAAGGCAACTAGCTATCTAATTTAAGAAATTCCAGCTATAATACCATAGTTATAATGCTGTTTAGCAAGGAATCTTTTTTTCCTTCCCCTCTGCCCACTCTATTGGAATATATGTATGGTAGCGAATATTTGGGTCCTTTTCCCATTTCAAGTCATTGGAGAAAACTAAATTATTCCATTCCCAGTTGATTATAAAGGGACTAATGAGACTTGAGAGACAACAAAAAATAAATTATAGCCTTTTAAAGAATAAGCTTCTAATCTTGTAGGAAGTATAGACACAGGCAGATAGCTGTAGAAAATAGCATATCAATCAGACCATAAAGTCACTGTATTCTAATTTAGTGTCAATGTCAAAGAAAAAGACAGAGAAAAGAGTAGGGAGGATGTTTTCCTTACACCTCAGCAAGCTGGGGAATGGGCCCATTTTTAATAAGCACTTATTAAGCACTTACTGTGTACAGAACATTGTGTAAGATCAAAAATAGTTATGAATCATAGGTAGCACAATGGAAAGGTTTAAGAATTGAAGTGCCTTTTCCTGAGTGTATGGGTTGTTCAGAAAAAACTAACATCTTTAGTATGAGGGCTTGCCAAGCCCTTTTAAAAGCTACTCATTTACCTTTGGTGTCCATCTGATAGTCAACTCTCATCTGTGGCTCCTAGAAGCTGTAAATTATGCAGCAATCGCATCCTGATAAACTATCTAAGCAAATGAACTTAACCAAGTTTAGGATTAACCAATGAGCCTCAAATATATCAGTGAGTTGGGGAATAACTACCCCCAGCATGTGAAGACTTCTCCTAGAAGAATGGGTTGGATGAGAACAATTTGTTCCAATAGCCATAAAGGTGGCAGAAGTAGCTCTATGAAGCTCTTAGAGCTTCGTCAAGCTTCAAAGATTCCAAGATCATCCACTATATCCCAGGTCATTATTAGTAACCCTCACTTTGTCTTGCTAATGGACTGGACACCTCTGGAACAGAGTGGGAGGATAATAACTTTGGACATCTCTACCTCACTTTCATCCAATTCACATGCAAGACATCACCCCATTATATCACTAGTCCTCCTTGGAAAGGAAGGGTAAACAAGAACAACAACCTATTCCTGGCACTGTATTTGAGCAGCAAAAAATTAGGAATTCATGTCAGAAAAACTCAGATATAATCATCCCTTACTAATGAGATGAATTCCATGAAGAAACTATTTATTTGAGAAAGGATTAGAGTTGGCATCCACTGGGAATCATGGAAAACTAGTAAGAAGAATTAATGTATTCTGGGTACTACCTGTTGAAATCTCATGATATTTAAAGTATATGTCAGACATTAAAAGATTGGAAAAGATTAAAAACTGTGTCAAATTTATAAGAATACAAGTCATTCCCCAATTGATAAGTGGTCAAAGGATATGAACAGATAATTTTTTGGATTATGAAATTAAAGCCATCTATAGTCATATGAAAAAATTCTTTAAATCACTATTTATTAGAGAAATGCAAATTAAAACAACTCTTGAGGTACCAGTTCATACCTCTCAAATTGTCCAAGATGACAGGAAAAGATAATGATAAATGTTAGAGGGGATATTGGAAAATTGGGACACTAATGTATGGTTGATAGAGTTGTGAATTGATTTAACTATTCTGGAGAGCAATATGGAATAATGCCCAAAGGATTATAAAACTGTGCATACCCTTTGACCCAACAGTGCCAAAACTGGGGTCTATATCCCAAGAAAATCATAAAGGATTGCACATGAGGAGTATCAATTCTGCGACACATTAGTAATATTTATGTAAACCCTGTTCCCAAATCCAGTATCACTATTCTTCCTTACTAGATTGGGGAAAGAAAGGAACAGTTAAAAGAGGATTGGGATAGTAAAAAGATCAGGTAGCCTTGGAGTCAGGATAAACATCAGTTCAAATTTAATTTTTGACTCTGTAACTGTCAGTTATATCTCTTCTCACAACTTCTACTTTCTTATTTCTAAAATGGAAATCATAATTCATGTGGTACCTCCCTCACATGGTTGAATGAAATGAAATAATTCATAGTAATAATACTTACATAATGCGTTAAGATTTGAAAATTTCTTCATAACTATTACCTAATTTATTCTAACAATATCTGGCAGGTAAGTACTATGATTATTCCCATTTTTACAGATGAGGCAACTGAGGTTTAGTGCTTTGTCCAGGACCACACAACTGGTAAGTACCTGAGGCAGAAATTTAATTCAGGCCTTCCTGTTTCAAGATGCAGCTCTAAATTCTCTGTGCCACATGGTTATGTGTCACTGTTTAAAATGGAAGTTTCTAACTCAAATAGAAGCAGGCATCTCTAAACTAAAAGAATATCTAGAATATACATATTGACCTGGATTTATTATGTTTATATATTTTTATTAATTTATAAACACATTAACATCAGATACAAGCTACATTTTAATCTGGTTCCACCCCTACTTGGGAATGTTGTGGGCCACATTTAGCCCCATATGTTTGACACCTTTGGGGTAAGACAAGCTATAAATTACCAGTTGCTGATATGATTGCTGTTTTTGAACAAAATAAAGCATCATTACCTCTCTTTGAATAGGTTTTCATTAGATGAAATTAACTGAGTTCATGGAACAAAATTTTAATGAATATATGTATATAATTTCCTTTATGAATATATATAGTAAAACATTGGGTATATGATTATAAATAAGAGAGCTTGTGATTAGAAATAACAGCAGAAATCCAAAAGGTTTGAACTATGATTTAAAACAAGATTATTATAGTTGAAGGTTAGTTCAGAAGAAAAAAAAAACAAGTTAGGCAAATTTGATGTGAAAACTTAAAAGAACTCTTTTAGCAGTTATTCATCTAATTGCAATTTAAGAAATCAGAACCGTTTCATCCCAAAATCCAGTCAATAGTTGCAGTGTTGTCTCAGAACTATCTCAAAGTAACATTGTGAAGTAAACACATTTTTCTCCTAGTCACACCATTTATGTTTTTATACTATGCAAAATGTTTATAGCAGCTCTTTTTGTGGTAGTAAAGAATTAGAAAATGAGTAGATGCCTATCAATTAGGGAATGGCTGAATAAGCTGTAGTATATAAAGGTAATGGAATATTATTGTTTATATAAAAATGATGAACAAGCTGATTTTAGAAAAGTCTGGAAAGATTTACATGAACTGATGCTGAGCAAAACAAGCAGAATCAGCAACATATTGTACACAATAAGAGCAAATATGTGTGATGATCAACTATGAAAGACTTGGTTCTTCTCAGTGATTCAGTGATCCAAGGAAATTGCAATAAACTTTGAATAGAAAATGCCATCTGCATCCAGAAAGAGAATTATGGAGATTGAATGTAAATCAATACCTTCTATGTTCACTTTTTTTTTGTTTTTTTTTCCTCTCCTGTGTTTTTTTTCCCTTTTGTTCTGATTTTTCTCTCTCAACATGATTCATAATTGTATATTTAAAAAGTTAATAGGCATGTATAACCAGAAAAAATAAAGTATTGTACAAATGTGAAAAATTTGGAAAAAGCAATTTTCCTGAAAGATTTACCTAATATATGACTATAAATGATTGACACTATCCAATATCTTTTTGCTTTCTTTGACCCAAATGTAAATCTTTGAACCATGTTAATGAAAATATGTGATGATGTCATATAGTGATGACTATGTGCTGAATTTTTTGCACTATTTTACAAACTTCTGCGTTGAATTGAAATTTTCCTAAAATTCTGACAGGTCTTTAATTATGTCAGTATATCCCTAAACAATTATCAATTTTGTCAATATATTTCATTTTTTATTTTGTATTTTATTTTTTTTCCAATTACATGTAAAAAAAAATAACATTTGTTTTTGTAACCTAAGTCCCAGCTTCTCTGTCTTCTTCCCTTCAGCTCCATTTATTAAGAATGCAAGCAATTCGGCACAGGTCAAACATTTCCATAACAGTCATGTTGTGAAAAATAACATAGGCCAAAAGAGAAAAAAAAATTCAAAAAAATAAATAAAGCTTAAAATGTATTCTTCAACCTGTATTCAGACACCATAAGTTTTTTTCTCTGAATATGAGTAACTTTTTATCATAACTCCTTCAGAGATGTTTTGATTCATTGTATTGCTGAGAATAGTTGTCTTTCATAACTGAACAACTTATATTGCTGTCACTTTATACATAGTACATTTTACTTTGCATCAGCTCATCTAAGTCTTTCCAAGTTTTTCTAAGAGCATCAGAGCATCCTGTCATCATTTCTTATAGCCTAATAATATTCCATCAAATCACATATTACAATTTATTCAGCCATTCACTAGTTGATAGATATCCCCTCAATTTCTAATTCCTTGCCCCTAGAAGAGAGCTGCCATAAATATTTTTGGTACATACAGGAACTTTTTCTTTTTTTTTAATCTTTTTTGGAATATAGCTCTAGTCATGATATTTCTAGATTAAAGGGTATGCATGATTTTATGGACCTTTGGACATAGTTCCAAATTTCTCTACAAAATGGTTGAATCAGTTCACAACTCCAGTGATAGTGAATTAATGTCTCATTGTTCTCAGATGTCTTCCAACATTTGTTATTTTCTTTTTCTGTTCTATTAGCTAATCCATAATAGGGATATAGTGGTACTTCAGAATTGTTTTAATCTTAATTTCTCCAATCAATAGTGAATTAGAACTTTTTCCACATAGCTATAGATAACTGTGGTCAATATATTTCAAGTACTATAATGTTCTATCTTCAAATCAGTTTTCGAAACAATGGCTTAACACATTCCCCTTCCTAAACAATACATTTGTATTTTACAGTGCTTATCATGCCCAAGAGAACTGACTAATGAGGAATAATGAAAGTTTCACGAGCCATTATAAGGTCGTGTAACAGTTTGGGAGTTTTATTTATTTTTCACAGAATTAAGAATTTAAGAGTTAAAAATGACCTCTAAGGTTTTTCAGACAACTTCTTAACTTTATAACTTTTGTGACCCCCCCTCACCCCCCCCCACCCCCCGCTCAAATCACACCAGCAAGTCTGTTTTGACTGGAAGAGTTTATCCTATGAAGTATAAATAGAAAGTCAGCCTATCATGGATATCCATTTTTTTTTAATTGCCCATCTCTAATTAACATTATGATGAGCAACTATACACAATGCATCTGCTTAATAAAGTTGTCACTAAATGTTTCTGGTTAACCTTTCACCTCAGAACTATATTGATTTCTCTCTTTTTTAATAGTTGGTTTTGCATTCTTGAGCTGGTTTAAACTCTATTGATCTAGTTCATATGCAGCATGTTGAAGCATGAGGGAAGAGAGGCAATTGTCAGACTCTACTATTTCCGAGTTCATGGAAATCTAAAAATAATACAGAGCACAGAATACTGGAGTATACCATGTCTAGTTATATTGCATCTCAAAGCCAATTATTAAATTTTCAGAGTGAATTTTTACACCTAAGAAACTAACACTATAAAGTAGATCTTAATTTATTTTTTGTTAACTGCCTAGATGTGTTAAAGTAATGAAGAAAATGTTAATGATACAGTTTAAATCTTAAAAATGTGAAAAAAATTTCTATAAAATTGGTTGTTAATTATATACGAGGACACTCTTGCTAATGTGGAAAGAGTAATTACTGAATTCAACCTATTTATTTTCCAGATAAGGAAACTGAGATCCAGAGATTTGAAATGACTTACCCAACATTTCATAACTAGGTACTAACAAAGTAAGGACTCAGGTTTTTTTTGGTTTAATCCTAGGCTCTTTACTTTTCCATCTAGCTCTTGCTGCCATATATTTTTAAAATAATTAGATGGTGGTAATATTTGAATTGAATTAAAATCACTCTAAACACATAATTTTAAAAGATAGATAGTGATTATAATGAGATGACAGGAGTTTAGGTATAAATATAGACATATAATATAGATGTAGATACAGATGATATATAGTTAAGAGAGAGATAGATACATAGATGTAAAAGATATACAAAGAAGATTATAAGTAGATATAGACATAGCAAAATAAATGGAGAGTAGCCCTTTTTAGTCATAAAAACTTGGTCCTCCTGACTCCAGACCCAGTATTCTATCCACTCCACCTCCTAGCTGTCACTGTCTGCATAGCTTAGACTTAATCACTAAGATCAATAGTTTCCCTTTGATATCATAAATTACAATGAAGATATCAGTCTGCATTGGAAAGGAAGTTCTAGTAGTATTCCCTGCATAGATGAAATCATGCATTTCATCAAAAAATACCCAAATAAATTCAAGGATGAAAGTAAGTTGGTAACATGGTATATAGATTAATGGGAGTGGGACAAAATGTGTAGATTAATGAGAAAGGGATAAAGAGGGAAAGAAAGTGTGGGGACTACTGAAGGGTATTTATATCAACAGACATGGAATAAGGTGCATAGATTGATGGAATTGGAATAAAGAAGGAGAAAATAGGTAGGAGGAGAAAATAAGGAAGACATCCATGCATGGGTGGAGGTAAGGCTAATTAAGAAATAGAATGAAAGTAGAAAAGTTAGCAGGGAGAAAAAATGAGAGATAAACACCAACACTGTAATAAGAATCAAGAGTAGAATTCATAAAAAAAAAAAAAAAATAGTAGGGCTAGTAATCATTGACCTCAAAGTTAAACTTAAAAAGTCAATCAAGATAAAAAAATCTACATTATTTGTCAGTCATATTAATATTGTGTTAGATGCATGTCTACATTTTGTAAATGTGTGTATATGTGTGTGTATGTAGGTGTATTAATGTGTGTATATATATATATATATATATATATATATATATATATGCCTGCTTGGAGGAAATTGGGAGGATGAATGAGGGGGAAAAAGAATAAAGTAAAAAATGCACAAAAGAGAACCAAAAAATAACCTACAAGGAAGCAAAGAAAAAATGGACAGTCATGAATATAACCTCTTCTAATATTATACATGCTTCTAGAAATTGAAATTTATTTACTTATTTTGAATCTTCCCTGATGTTATACTGAGTATATGATAATGTTTTATTTGTTTTTTTTTCCTTTTCTGTCTTTTGTTTCTATGGTTTTTTTTGCTTATTTTGTATTTAGTTTAAATAAATAAATATATAAGAAGAAGTAAGTAATACAAAATCCTAGCAAGCAGTAAAAAGAAGTGTTATGCTCTTCTAGCAAGAAACATTGGTAAATCTTGGGATACTTATTTGTTACCATTCATTCAACTGACCTTTATTTCTATTATATTTTAAGATATCTTTTTAAGTCAGAAATTGTCATCATAACCAAGTAATTCCTTCAAGGTAGTCACTATTTCTTGAATGCCTTTATATCCTCAAACCAGTTAGAGTAATACCTTGAACATAATAGGAATACAAAAAGTCTTATTTGATTAGCATAATTTAGAACCTAAGTAAAACTCTTGCTATTTTATTTTTCTTATTTTATGTACTAAGTAAACTTCTTTTCTTTCCTTGATTCATATAATCTACTAGCCAAGTGCTTAGCTAATTAAAGTTTTCTTCAGACAAACCACCAGAAGAGTTCAAATGTCAGCACCAGTTGAGACCCTTTGTCCCTGTGTGGGCAATGTGAAAATGGACAGTTGAAAAGGGACAGTTTCTAGTAATTATAGAATGATGGATTCTCAGAGTTATAAGGCCTTTCAGAGATTATCAAAGTCAACCTGTCCCTGAATAGGAATTACTGCTACAGACCCTCTGACCTCCAGTAATTTAGCTTCCATTTGCAGACATTCAGTGAGGGTAAACACACTGTCTCCACCCTTAACCATTTTCTTGTGCTACGACAACTTGTCAGCAATTTTCAATAAAGAACCATAGACATGAATTATACCACTCCCAGACTTCTTATACATTTTCAAATAGTTATGAATCGGCATTCCATATAAGAGTAACTTTCTCCTCTTTGGTGACTATGGCAAATATATGGGAGTTAATTTTGATCATGTTCGCATAAACTTAATTCTCATTTGATTTTAATTTATTAAATTGATTGAATTATCTTATTTGATTTCTGTGATCATTTCTCTGACAGTTCTATCTTAAATTTTTTAGAATTAGTAAAACATATGTGACTGGGAGTTTAGAACTCCCAGATTGAAAGAAGTATTATATGTGCAAGCTGTGCTTCATTCGTAAATTGCTTCATTTCAAAGCCTAAATATCTATGTTCTCTACAAAGCAGAAAAGCTATTTTCTATGGTATGTTCTATTTTCCCTTTAAATCACAAAAGACTTTAATATATAATCATCAAATAGTAGCATAATTAGAGGGAAATGACTAGTTTGGGTTGTCCCAAGCAATACCTGGATGGAAAGGTCCAATTATTATATTTAAGACCCCCCTCATCCCCTTCTATAGGAAGCCTTTCCCAATCTTTCTTAATTCTAATGCCTTCCATGAGATGGTTATTTCCTATTTATCCTGTATATAGCTAGTTTATATTATTGGTTCCATGTTGTCTCCCAAATTAGATTGTGAAGCCTTCAAGAATAGGGATTGTCTCTTGCTTTTTTTTATATCACCAAAATTTTGCACAGTGCCTAGTATTTGGTAGATACTCAATAAATGTTTACTGAATGATAGTACAATCTATTTGTGAACAGCTCTAATTGTGACAAAATTCATTTTACATAGAATAGGCTTCTCCACAGCTTCTGCACTGTTCCCACTTCTCCCCTTTATTTATAAACAATAAAAAGTCTTTCATGTGACATCCTTTAAATATTTGAAGTTAATTATAATGTATCTTTAAGCAATTATCTTCTATATTGCTGAAACTCTGCTATTGCTTCTCTAGTTCTCTTGAAACTTCTATGGTTCACTGACTCTACCTTAGTATATTAGTTCATATTCCTGGAGTAAAACTCTCAGAGCACTACAAATGGATTTCCCCTCTTCACTTTTGCTAAGGATTATACCTCAACTCTGCTCCATCCTTCTCTCATGTTCCCTTCTCAATTATCCTTTTTTTTGTTCAGTTATTTTTGTGTCTCTCTCTTCATGAATTTATTTTGCAATTTTCTTGGCAAAGGCTACAGAGTGATTTATTAGTTCCTTCTCCAGACCATTTTACAGATGAGCAAACCAAGGTTTAAGTGATTTTCCCAGGGTCACACAGCAAGAAAGTGTCTAAGGCCATATTTGAGCTCAGAAAGATGACTCCAGGTTTGACTCCAGACCTGACACATTACCTATTGTTTCCCCCATTATCTTTATGGATGGGTAAATTTCTGAACAGCCTAATTAGGTTCCAGATACTTCCTCAATACACCAATCTATAGCAGCACCAATGCTTAGCTATGGCACCAAACTTCTTATTCTGAAAAACAAGACTTTCCATAATCTGCTTCCAAATTTGAATGTGAGTTTAATGCTAATCAATAGTGAAAGATTTAGCTACTCAGGTCAATACAATGATCCATGATGATACCAAAGGACTCATGAGGGAAAATGCTATTCCTCCTCCAGAAAGAGAAGCATTTGTTTTCTCTCAATTTTCCCTGCCTTTTTTTATTTGCAATTTGGCTAATGTAAAAGTGTTTTACATGACCTCCTAAGTACAATGGTTATTATATTTCTTGCCTTTAAGGTATACAAATTACATTACATATGTTACCTCATTTGATCCTCACAAAAATCATGTGAAGTAGGTTAGTGTTATTATCTGCATTTTGAAGATGAGCAACCTGAGGCTGAGAGAGGGTCTATGCACTCCTATTCTTAGCTTCCCAACTGTTTAGGAAACTCTTCTCCTCCCATCTCTTCTGTGTTTGAATTGAGGCCATTTACAAAGGCATATCTGTATACTGCACTTTGAACATATTAGAAATAAGTTTTAAAAAATACATCAATGCATCTAACACTGACATCTCCTCCTAGCCCATGGTACCTTCCTCGGAGAAAATCCAACTTCTTTTTTTGAAGTAAGACCCATATCTAGTAGCTTAGCTCTTTCTCTCAAGCCCAACCACACAGAATTAGAATCAAGAACTGTAAGTTATCTTTCTTTTTATCCCCAGGGCTTAGTTCAATGCTTGAAACAAGAAGATACCTTTTAAATACTCGTTGACTAAGTAAGTTGCCCACAATGGGATTTTCTCACTTATGAAGAAATGCCCTCATGAGTCAGAACCCTATCAGTCTGGAATTCAGTGTTCTTCTTCTGGTCTCTCTTGTGAGGTAACATGAATCCAGGCTCTACAGGCGTTATTAGGTCAACTACTAATACAAACTATCTCTTCTAGCCAACTCTTTTCTTTGCATTCATGCATTTGTTATCTCTATCCCTTTTCAAAGAGACGAATATGAATGGAGAGAATTTCCCCAATAGGATAAATGACCTAGATCTCTTTCCAAATAGCTTGAGGGAAAGAAAGCACCAGTTTCCCTTAGAAGCCATTTCCAAAAGTTTCACCATCCTCACTTTCAATCCAGGCAGGTCCTTTACTCAAACCCATAACTTTTTATATTTTTGCAGGGCTCAGCAGCTCTGCAGGCCAGACCTAAGAGCTCACTCCCTGCCCATGAGGGTTATATGTATAGCTGACTTATTTCCCTTATTAAACTCTAAGGTTCTTGTGAGTATAGACTGTGGTTTATTCTTTTTTGTATTCCCCTCACAGTGCCTAGCACAGTGAATTGAACAGAATGTAAAAGGTTCCCAATAAATAATTGTTGAGTGCAGTGGGAGAAATCCATTTGCACATTGTAAATATGATGCCACTTACCTGTAAAGTGTCACTTCAACTATACCAATGGTAATCTCTGCACCAAGAATGTGCAGAAATACAATTACATTTATTTCATTTCTTAAGAGATATGGAGAAAATTCTCAGGGAATAAAAAAGCATAGAATGTGACAGTGGTCACCACTGTGCATTTTAGAGAGTTTGTTGTCTAACTTGTAATATTAGTGGGTTTATTCTTGGGAAAGTTTGCATTTTAGAATTTTTTAAAAATAAATAGGTTCAGGGAATGATTAAAGACTATAGAATAAGGAAGGGGATGGGGAATCACCTAAAGAGAAACTTTGCTAACTTTCCCCCACTAATAAAGTCCTTAACACTAAAAGACAGTGATCGCACACTGATTTATTTTTGTAGAGATCTAGACGACTGCAGCATGAAAAAACGAGCAACATTTCTTAAGTTTCTCTGCATGGGGAATTGCCTCCAGTGTTCATTTTAATGACAGTCCTAGAATCAGAGCCCTGGGAGCTGCCTGCTGAAATAAATACTGGCTTCTCTTAGAATCGGTGCTATGACAAAGGCTTAAAACTGTGTTGCCCTTCCCTCTGGCATTTCCATAGCCCATATTATTCAACCTCTCCAGTTGATGTCTCAGGGCAGACATCAGGGAGTTTGGTCCAGGACCAGCTGTTAAGCTTAATCATCAGCTTAATAAATAAGCCTAAGGTGGTTGGCAGATATAATAATGTTAATAATTAAGGCTCATATCATGCTTTATAAACATTAACTAATGAGTTCCTACAAGGCTCTGGAGACTGAGGTAAATAAACATTGCAACCCCCTTTTTTTTATTACTCATTCATTCATTCCACAAACATTTGCTGATCACCTACTGCTACTACTAATGAATAGTTCTTTTCTAAGGAGGGCTTTATTGCTTACCAAAAGCTTTGCTGACAATAACCTGGTAACATAGGTAAGTAACGCAAGTGTTATTTGTCACCTCTTTACAGAGGAGGAAATTGAGACCCAGACAAGTTAAAGTGGCTTGCCTAGAATTGCCCTTTTGGGAAAGAAGCATTCCCAGGAATTGGATACAAGTACTCTGACCCCCAAATCAATGTGTTTTTTTCCAATCATCAAACCATAAGCTTGCCACTATAACCTAAAAGGTTGTCTTAAGATTAGTAGGGAATGTGAAAATATATGAGATATCTAAATCATCTTGGTTCAGTTGAGCTTAAGAACTGCCCTATGAATTTTTAAGATATTGTATAAGAATGTCTTTTTCTTTTGTATTTGGAATCAGTGATTAAGTCAACAAATATTTATTAAGAAGTTTACCAAGGGTCAATAACTGTGCTAAGTGCTGGAACTACAAATACAGGCAAGAATTAAAATAGTCCCATTGCAGTGATTTTTCTGAACTCCTCCTTTCCCTCTCCCCACAACTTTAGGAAATATAAAGAGTGATAGCATTAGTTTTCCTAGCCAACAGGAAAGGGACAGTAACTGAAAGTGGGGGGCAAGTAAAAAGAAATATTCAGGCAGGGTGGAAGGTGCATATAGCATGAAGAACCACAAAATACAGGAAGAAATACCAGATCTGAAGAAAAGGGGAATAGAAATGCAAGTAATAGAGTTATTTCCCCTATGGAGATTACTAAAACCAAAGATACATTCCCAGAAAACTCTCATGTCTTTTCTACATGAGGAGACCATGACCAATCAGTAGCCCTTCCAAAGAGGAGTCTATTCAAGCATGAAGATCCAAAGAATGAAGAGAATTCTCATAGTGAAGAGATAAGGAATGAAAAAAAAAAAAAAAAACCTGAAACATAAAAAAAAAAAAAAATCAAGAAAAAAATCCCAACTAGCAGCCTAGCCTCCAAATAGATAAACCAATAGAAACTAAGAGTAAAACCTCAAAGAGAAATCAAAGTATTCTTAATAGAGAATTATAATACAAAAGGGAAATGAACCAATATCACTTATTGAAAGAAAAAAATCCCATGGGCTTTCAAGATATAAAGAAAAATATCAAGAAACACCAAAAGGTTTTTTAAAATAAATAAAATTCTTAAAAGAAGAAATGAGGGGTGAATTTAGGTCAGAAATCAGAGTTCTCAATATAAAATTATAATATATATATATATATATGTGTGTGTGTATGTGTTTCTGTGTATCTATGTATGGAATAGAAAATGGACATCTAACAAGTCAAAAGGTGAACATAGAAAGTATGATAATTCCTATAAAGTTGTAGAAAATGGAGGAAAAAGAAGGGAAGAAGAAGGAGAAAGTAGAGGAAAAGAATGTGATTTATGGGGGAAAAAAATTAAACCAAAGGAAAGGAGGGAATCAAGCAAGAAGAATAGAAAGAAAAGAGATTTGTCCCAGAAAGGGAAAGAAAATGTGATACTATGAAATTCCATTGACACAAAGAAATAGAGACTCTATAAGAAGTTTTAGTTGAGGGAATTTAGATGCTGTTACTTACATTTCCATTTAAATTTCCTTTTTTTCAAATCTATTCAATCTTATTTATTGTTACCAAGAATTCTAATTTCACTCTTAATTTCATTTTTAATCTTTTGCTTTCTTCTAGGCACTTCTTTTTTTGAGAAAGGATTCCATTCCAACCATCCTGGTTCTCCAGATTTTTCTACTATTCCTTAGCTGCCTCTTTTCTTTAATTAGTAGTCCATTCTCCCATTAGTGCTTTTTCCTCATAACCTTCATTTAGGGAAAGAGTTCTAAGCCAGCCATCCCTCATTCTCTGGATTTCTCCATCATGACTTTATCCAGACATTTTCTCCTTTCCCTACTCTACCTCAAATTTTTCAGTTGTCTTTTATGTATTTTCTTACCCCCATTAGAATTTAAGTTCCTTGAGAGTGGGTAGTATCATTTTAACATATTTAACATTTATTGAACTACCTGCCATCTAGGGGAGGGGGTGAAGGGAAGGGGAGGAAAATTTGGAACAGAAGGTTTTACAAGGATCAATGTTGAAAAAATTACCCATGCATATGTTTTGTAAACAAAAAGCTATAATAAAACAAAGAAAAATGAAAAAAAAAAAAAAGATATTCCAGAAGGCAAAAGATCTAGACTTATAACTAAAGAAATTATTTTTTTAAAGAGTGAATAGTATCTTTTTCATTGTTTTTGTATTTCCAGAACATAATACAAAGCTTATATTGTAGTAGGTACTTAATAAATGTTGTTGAAACAATTTGACTTGACCCAACAATCTTTTACATCAGCATCTAAACTGGAATTTTCCTTTCCTTTTAATTCCCAACAACTTGTCATTTGGCTTCTGACATCAATTGAAACTGGCTTCTACAATGTTACCTACTATTTTTCTCATTCTTTATCCTTCTTGACTTCTCTACTCATTTGATATTGTTGATCACCCTCTTCTCCTAGATACTCTCCTCCCTAGATTTTTGTGACACTATTCTCATTTTTCATTCTACCTATCTGGTTGCTCCTTTTCAATATGCTTTGCTGAATTTTCATATATATTCTACTATGTATTGTGGATATACTGCTAAGGATTTGTTACAAGCCCTTTCTTTTTATAGTTTTTGTTGATGGTGGTGGTGGTGTTTTTTATATTTATGACCTTGTAGGTCACTTTCAATATAATGATGGGAACTAATGACAAATTCCAGAAATTGAGGAATGTATACATAGTGAGAAAGTAAAGAGAATGTGTTTCCTTTTTTAATTTTTTATACTTTATGAAATAACAGAAGCATATCCATAACACAGTATGCTTTTTTTTAAGATTGCACATAAAATTACAAGTCTATTGTGTACAACTTGCTATCCTTTTAAATATATAATAGCTATCCATTAAATTTCTTTTCCCCTTTTTTCTTCCTTTCTTCCATTATAGAGATGGCCACCATTAGACACAAATATGTATGTGTGTGTGTGACACATATTTTTATATCTCTATATATTATCATTCTGTACATGCGTCTGTGTATAAGTTTTCCTTCTCAATGGAGATGGTATCTGCCTTCATATGTACTTTGTAGTTAATTTGGATATTTTTAATAATCAAAGTGACTTATTTGCTCAAAGTTCATAAAACAACATGGCAGTGAGTTTCAATAACTCTAGAAGTCTGTCAGAAAGTGAGGAAATAGATAGGAAAAAAGTTGAGAGAATAAGAGAACAAGAGAAAGTTGGAGGTGGGGCTTATCTTTTTTTTTCCATAATGGGAGAAAGTTAAAAGCTTCAGAGAAGGACCCAGTAAAGAAGGGAAGATTAAAAAGACTTAAATGATGAAGCAAGGACCTAGAGAATAAAGTTTAAGAGAAGTTCAAGAGCCCAATGAACTTTGGTTAATTCATATATAATGGCTCCTACAGCACTTCTGAAGCACTGAGGGGGCAATTTTAATGTAAAGGGGAAGAAGAGGAAGAGAGCAGCAGCACTGGATCAGACTGTCTGAAGATCAGAAAACCTCAAATCACTCTGGGTCCCTGAAAGAAGCAATGACTGAAGTTCTGTGGGAATAGCCCTGTCACAACCTTACATTTTCCTGCCTCACCAGACAAAATAGACATTCTTGCCATTTATCCCATCATGAATTTTATTACCAAACCTCCATACCATGCTACCAGCCCCCCCCCCCACACACACACACACATACATCTCAAGAATCTATACCTCGAAGTATAAATTGCCAGATGTGTCTCCCTAATGAAGGATGAATATTGCCGGGCATGACATCATTATCAGATGGCTTAATTGGTTCCAAAAAGTAGCACATTTCATTATTTTAAAGACCACTGCTGAGAACAATTAGTTCCCACCAAGACAAACCATATCTCCATATCCCTAAAAGCACTGGAAAAGAGGGTATGCTCAAGGGCAAGGTCCCAGATTCAGATCCGCTGACTCTCATTGCCCTCTCCCTTAGCCTCTGAGTTGATTCCAATCTTCCATCTCTTGTACCCTTGTTAGATCCCTTCGCCTTGTTTTACTCCACTATTTCTGATCTGATGTAGTCCTTCAACAATTTGTGGGCTACAATTCTTAAAAGTTTAAGAGTAATATTGATTACTGTACTTCACTCTGATAGTTGAAAGTTAAATAGTAAACATTTTATGAAGTAAGGTACATATACACTGTTGTTCTTCTGAGAATATCAGATTCAATTCTAGACTCTATATTTTGTTGCCAAAAAAGCTAACAAGATACATTGGAAAACACCTATTGGATCTTTTGAATAGCATTTCATGAAGATATCTTAAGCTCAACATATCCAGAACCGAATTTATTATCTTTCCTCCCCACAAAGAAACTTCCCTTTTTCGAATATTCCATTACTGTCAAAGATATCACCATCTTCCCTGTCTCGCAGGCTCACAACTTGAGTCATCCTCATTTTCTCTCACCCCCACCTATAATGTCCAATCTGTCCCTTGGTAATATCTCTTGGATATATTTCCATTCTCTCCTCTAACACTGCCATCACCCTGGTGCAGTCTTCCCATTACCTCATATTTGCACTATTGTAGTAGTCTCTAGGTGGTCTTCCTCCCTCAAGTCTCTCCCCATTCCAGTCTATCCTCTACCTAGTTATCAAATTGGTTTTCTTAAAGCAAAGATCTGCAACCATCACCAATAAACTCCAGTGGTTCCTGTTACCTATAGGATCAAATATTAAAACTTGTTTTTGGCTTTTAAAACCCTTCCTACTTTATCAGGCTTCTTACACCTTCCAGGGGTCCTTAAACGTTTAAAATAGGGGGTCAGTTCACTGTCCCTCAGATTGTTGGAGGGCCGGACTATAGTAAAAACAAACACTTTGTTTTGTTGGCCTTTAAATAAAGAATCATAGCCCTGGGTGAGGGGGATAATCGTCCTCAGCTGCCACATCTGGCCCGCGGCTGTAGTTTGAAGACCCTGCCTTATATTATTCCATGTACTCTGCCATCCAGTGATACTGGCTTCCTTATTGCTCCTTACACAAGACATTTCTAACCTTAATTCTAGGCAATTTCACTTACTATCCTCCATGTCTGAAATTCTCTCAATGTCTTCTCTCTGTCTTCTGGCTTCCCATACTTTCTTCAAGTCCCAGCTAAAATGATACCTTGTTCATGAAGACTTCTCTGAATCCCCCTCAATGTTAGCATCTTCCTTTTGTGATCTCTTGCTAATTATATATAATAAATTTATATGTGTGTATCCCCCCAACCCTTTCAACACATACACACATACACATATGAAGCATTAGATAGAGCACTGGGTCCAAAATAAGGAAGACTTGTCTTCTTGAGTTCAAATCTAGCCTCAACTACTTACTAACTTTGTGATCCTAGGCAAATCACTTAACCCTATTTGCCTCAGTTTTATTATCTGCAAAATGAATTGAAAAAGGGATTCCAATATCTTAGCCAAGAAAACCCCAAATCAGGTCACAACAACTCAGACAAAACTGAAAAACAATAAACAAAAAAATACAAATATAAACACATGTGTGTTTAGATATCATTATTCCTGCCCTTACCTCTATCATACCCCTATTCTAAAGATGGAGAGAGGAACAGAATCAATATATGACAGATCTTCTTATTCCTGCTCCTAGAGTACCCAATGGGCACAGCTATTGCTTGTGTGTGTATAGATAGATAAATAGATAAAAAGACAGGTACATGTTTATATATCAATGTATACATATTTCTATATACATGTATGTGATGTATGCTTATATATACATATACAATAACACACACATAAATACTATACACATATATATCTTGTTCACACATAATTATTTACATATTAGAGCAGCTAAATGGCACAGTGGATACAGCACTAGATTTGGAATCAGGAAAACTCATCTCCATGAGCTCAAATCTGGCCTCAGATACTTACTGTGTGACCTGAGGCAAGTCACTTACCCCCGTTTGCCTCAGTTCTTATATAAAAATGAGCTGAATAAAAGAGATTATTTTAAAAAGAGAGAAGAACCTACAAGTATACAAATATTTATTTTTTGTTATGGAAAGAATTAGAAATTGAAGAGATGTTCATCAATTGTGGAATAACCAAACAAGTTGTTGTATATGAAGGTAAAGATGCTTTAAGAAATGATTAACCAGTGCATTTCGGAGAAATCTAGAAAGACTTACATGAACTGATGCTTAGTGAAGAGAGCAGAACCAAGAGAACATTGTGCACAGTAACAGCAACATTGTGCTATGATACAACATTTAGTAAGAACTAAATCAGCAACATAATGATATAAGACAATTCCTAAAAATTCATGACAGAAAATGTTATCCACATCCAGAGAAAGAATTATGGAATCTAAATACAGATCTAAGCATAGTGTGTTTATTTTGTTTTAGTTTTGGTTTTCTCTTTCTTCTAATTTATCTTTTGTTCTGATTCTTTTACAACATGACTAATATGGAAACATGTTTAACTTGATTGTACATGTATAACTTATATCAGATAGCTTGCTCTCCTGGGGAAAGGAGAAGAATGGAGGGAAGGAGAAAAATTTGGAACTCAAAATCTTCCAAAAGTGAATCTGAAAATTATCTTTACATATATTTGGTAGGGAGGAAGTAAGGGAGGAATGTTATTAAGTGAAACCTCCCTAAAAAAAGTCAAAAAATTAAATTAAATCTAGAATACAAATACAAATAAATAAATAAATATGCTTGAGAAGGAGATGGCAAACTACTCCAGTGTCTTTGTCAAGAAAATCCTGAAATTGTGATATAAAATAGGGTCACAAAGAGCTGGATGTGACCAAAACAATTCAGCTACAAAAATTTGTCTATTATCTCCCTTGTTAGACTGTAAGCTTCTTAAGAGCAGGGATTGGGTTTTTATCTGTCTTTATATCTCCAGAGCTTAACTGGGGAGCATAATAGAGTCATAATAACTGTTTGCTGACTCAATTTGATTTGAAAAGATCTATAGAACCAGAATTCAACTTCAGTATGAATCTTCACTCTGCTTCACACTCTCCATATGACGTTGGCTAAGTAATTCAAATGATTTCTCTGGACTCCAGGGAATCTAGATTCAGACTTTTCCTAAAAACTGTGGCATGGATTCCAACCTGTGAAAAGATAAGGTCCGGGACTTGTGTTCCCAAGTCTGAAATCTTAGAGACAGAATGATATAGGACATAGAATCAGGTTTGATTCTTATTTCAGACATTTATTAACTGTGTGACCTTGACACATGACAAATCACTTACCCTCATTAAACCTTATATGTTGATTGGTACTAATAATAGTACCTCCTGCCTCAAATGGGTTGCTATGAGAATGAAATAATATAGCTTTTGTAAAGTGCTTTATAAACTTTAAGATACCATATAAATGTAAACTATTATTATTCTTATGCCATCTCCTCATTTCCATCGGCTTTTCCCGCCTATCCAGGTGGCTAGAATTAAACTTTGAAAACTTTTAAAATTCAGAGGGAAAAAAGCATTGGAAGATTTTTTTTTCCAATGAGTTTACTTATGCAATACCTCACAACTTGTCATCGATGCAGGATATTGTAATTAAGTGCTAAATTAAACTGTGTCATTGCTTTATTTCTGAAAGCTTGATAAAGCCACATTTATATCATCGCTAAATATACCAGGAAGCTACAGAGGATGACAATTTGGCCCGATCTCTTAACTGGTAGATAGGCTGTGCAGCCAGATGCTAGAATGTGGGTCCCAGGGAACAAATGCATAAACATTAGACATTTCAAAGTCTGTAAATTCAAAAGTTTTTCAATGTGCAGAGCAGCCTTACATTTTTTAAAACAGAAGACTCTCCCTAATAACCTTTTAAAGGAAGACTTGACACAGACCTCTGCCCTGTAGAAATGAAGTCAGTTAGTCAATAAATATTTATTAAATACCATTATATGTTGGGTCATATGCTAAGAGCTAATAATATAAAGAAAGGATGGGGGGACTGTTTGAGACCAGTTTTGAACTCAGGTCCTCTATCCATTGTACCACATAATTGACTTTCTTAATTTTCTCATCTATTAAATGAGCTGGAGAAGAAAATGACACATCACTTTAGTATCTCTGCCAAGAAAATCCCAAATGGGGTCGGGCAGAGTCAAACACAATTGAAATGACTTAATAAAAATAAAGTCTAGCCAAATTGACCTTCTATGTTATTCCACAGAACACTGTACATTTTATCTATATGCCTCTATAGCAACCATGCTTTCCCTCCTCACTTCTGCTTCTTAAATTACCTGTTTCTTTTAGGAGTATAAGTTATTAGCTTGTTTGGTTTTTTTCCCCCCATGCTGGTAGAGTGTAAGCTCTATAAGGTCAAGAATTATTTCATTTTTTTCTTTGTATTTTCAATGTCTAGCACAACATCTGCCACAAAATAAATCTTCAATACATGCTGAATGATTGATAGGCAATTGAAATTCCCAGAAAACAATACAAAAACTAGCCATTTTTGAATTTCAGAGTAAGCAGATTCTCTATGTAATCTGCCCTTCTGTTCTGAATGCAATAATTACTTGGTTTGTAATTGTGAAAAGAAAAAGGGAAACAAAACTATTAGACTTTTTCCAAAAAGGTCAACATATTAGGGGTAATTAACCTTCAAAAAGCTGAGGGATTTCACATTTACAAATGAGAACAATTTTATAGGAGATAGCTGAAGCTGCTAGCATACATAAATAAAGCAAAGGCTTTATGGTCAGGATTCTTAGAGGTCTTTGAAAATACTCCCATGATATTCCATATTGAATCAACAGAATTTTCTATTAATTGATACAAATTTATTATTAGTAAAGGTATGAAGATTTGGAGAAGGAAGTTCAGCATTCAAATCCCACTTCAGTTACTTCCTCTGAGATTCTGGGAAAAGTCACTTTAGTCTTCTGTAACTTAATTTCCTTATTAATAAAATGAAGGGCATAGACCTCATGGCCTCTAAGTTCTCTTCCAGCTCTAATATATGATGCTATACTTCTGTAACTTGATGATTATGTTTTCTAGTTTGGCCGTCTGGGACCACTTCAGCTTCTAAGCCACCAAGTCTTGTAAGGACAAGAAATAGCTATGTTTATTAGGAATACCAGGAGCTGGAATGGGAATATCTCTGATGTTCAGATTCTGTTCCTTTCTCCATCATCAGAATAAATGAACAGTTGATCTAGAGACAGGAAGACTGATATAACTCATGTTGAAAAGGTAGGAGAGGGTTACCAAAAAAAAAAAAAGGCCATGTAATAGAATAAGATTGCTCCTCAATTTGGAGCATGCACAGAGGTTCTGTAGCTGGTCCAGTATGTTAAACATAGACTTGGATATGGACTATTGATTGATTGCATCCACAAAATTGAATTGAATCCAAAAGGACTAGTCATTTGATTGATCCAAGACCACACTCTTGGTGTGACTCTTTCTTCCCTGCCTGTTTTCTTGTGAAAAAGACAATGCTATAATTGAAGAGGCTGTGCATCCATCCCATCTTTCGCTGACATATGGTATTAAATAAGACCTCTTTCCTTTAGCACTTTGAATGTGTTTTGTCTTTCTTCTAACTGAAGGAAAGTAGATAGTTATAAATTCTTGAATTCTGAAAGGTTAGGAGAATGAACCACCAAAAGTCCAAGAACAGAATCCATGTCAATGTTTTCTAGAAGTGAAACAGAGGGAATAAAATCCCAAGTGAAGTAGCCAGTCCAGTTTAACAATAGCAAGCATTTGAACTCATCCATGTATCAGCTATGTCACATTTGGAAATGAACTTGGTGAAAGGAATGTTATGTAGAAACTGAGTGGGCTATGCCTAATGGGGTGAGATGAGAGAGGATATGCCCCTCATGTTTACATGTTGTATCACTCATTGAAATATAAGCACCTTGAGGGAAGAGACTGTTTTGCCTTTATAGCTTCTGGGCTTAGGACAGTTCCTGAAATATTGTGGGTACTAAATACATGTTCTTTGATTGACTGTCAGTTGGCTAATTTCTGTTTCTGTCCTCTCTTCAAAGTAGATATTTCTTTGTAAAAGCAAATTCATCTTAATTGGTTAGGTGCTAATTAAAGGGAATTACCAGATGGAGGAACAAACAAAATAGGTGTTTGAGCTGATAGCATTAAGGAGAAATATTCCTCATCTCTAAATAGATAACATTAATATGTGATAATGTGTTATGTTAACTGTGAAATATAGCTGGTCTCAGTTTGAAAGAATGAGTTCTTAGTATCACAAACTGGGCCATGGAACTCAGTAATGTACCAGAAAATATGAGTGGAGAACACAAATTTTACTTGTTAAATCCACCAAGTTCAAATTAAGTTCAATTAAATTCAACATGGCTTACTATGGACTTATTTAGTGCAATAAATTGTGCCAGACATTGGATATTTAAGATTAAAAATGGAAACATGAAAATTATACTCTTTTAAGGGGAAACAACATGCAAATAAGTAATTAATTGGAAGAATCATAAAAAGACCTTATGTGAGAAAAAGGTCATTTGTTGTGCCTTGAATGTGACTAGGGATATCAAGAACTCTGGTTCAAGAAGTAGAGGGGAAGAGGGAGAATATTCTAGGTAGGGGAACTGTTGATACATAAATATGGAAATAGGAAACACAAAGCCATCTACAAGGAACAGCAATTTCACTGGAATATAGGTGGACTAATGAAAATCTAGAAGCATAGTTTGGATTCAGACCATGAAGAGCTGTAAATACTAGAGTAGTTTGTGTCTCATTATACAAGCAATAAAGAGTAATAGAGTCACACTGACTCAATCACCTATGAAATCACGTATGTATTTCTTACTTCACCTGTATACATTTTACAGGAAGATGTGGGTGTGTGTTTAGCAAGACAATTTTAATACTAATACTAGGTTAAAGAAATATTTATACACTTCTCTGAACTTAATGAAATCATGTTCATTTCTTTACTAAGAATTAGTTTCAGTAATCTTCCATTAGCAATCTATTAATAAAGATGATTTTCTTGAGATACATTAAAAGTGGATTCAGGCAAAAAATACAGCGAATTTACTCAGCACTTGTGCTTCAATTAATCAACTTCTGTTTCTGTAAATAGCCCTAAGTAAAAGAATCAAACTATTATGTTTTGTAGATGAATGATCAGCAAATGCTCAGAAACTCATCTGTCATGGTCTAGTTTTGCAGTCTGACAAGAATAATGAAGCCAGCATTTTCTGAATTCATAAAAAGTCTGGATTGTGGTTTCCATAAAATCCACATTTAATTAGAGTAGAACCAACAGAGAGATTGTATGACTGTCTGGTTCAGTGGTTGGATAAAGGGCTTTATCATCCATCCTTTGTAGATGTGAAGGGTCAGGGTTAAATGATGGAAGATTTGAGAGTTGTAACTAAATAATAAAGGCAATATGCTGTGGAGCACTAGACTTTGGGACAGAAGAAATATGTTCTGATACTGACTCTTCGAAGAGTTGACTTTGATCTAGAGCAAATTAATTCACCTCTGTAGGGTTTAGTGTTCTCATCTATAGAATGTGATAACCTTCCAGGCATTAATGATATTTTATCTACATAGCATCATACTTCATATGGAGATTCCTCTCCAAAACTACAGGTTCTAAGCATGTGACTAAAGCACTTAACTTTAGGCAATCAGTATGCACTAAAAATAAGAGTTCACAGACCCATCTGGTGGTATTTTTCTTACCTACACCAACCTACAAAAAGAACTAATTAGGTCAAAAC
Source organism: Antechinus flavipes (assembly GCF_016432865.1). Taxonomy (NCBI): domain Eukaryota; kingdom Metazoa; phylum Chordata; class Mammalia; order Dasyuromorphia; family Dasyuridae; genus Antechinus; species Antechinus flavipes. The sequence continues at coordinate 301,130,015 of NC_067399.1, read as the reverse complement.
AAAAAGCATTTGATCAGAGAGGACACAAAGTTCATGAGAAGAAAAGATATCATCTTATACTTCTTCCCAGGTGTGGCCTCCATCAAACCAAGACGTGCTGAAGCCCTTAGCTTAAGAAGTGCAAGGTCTCCCGCTGAATCTAGAGCCATTTCATCCTGATCTGAATCTGGCCACTGGACCCAGATGGCTCTGGAGGGGATAGTGAGACAAGTGACCTTGCCCAGCCCTCCCTCACCTAACTCCATCACCTGCATGTCATGGCATCCCCTCCCTGATGTCATGATTCTCTTTGAGAACAATGGACAAACAACAAGAACAACTATAACATCACTGGGCATAATCTGCCCATTTGAAAAAATATATGTGAAGGGGCAGATGTATATCATGACTGCTCACATGCATGGAAGGATACATATATAAGGAAATTATCAGGCAAGAAAACTTATATCTCGGATTTTTTTTTTTTTGCTACATAGGCTGGATATTATGTTTCCACTTTCCAATGGAACATTCATTATGTTGTCTTGGCTGAGTGTGTTCCATGAGCTTTATAGGATTTTCTGCTAATCTCATACTATGGAGTTTGCTTAGCTGTTCTCTGCTACCATCTACTGGTCTTAGACCTCTGGGTCATCTTTTTCTGTCTGCTACCATCTTCCAAGGTACAAAATCTCCTAAGTTTCTGCTTTGCAGGAAGGACTAAAACTACATAGTCTACATAGACCCAGGGCATTACCCAGACAAATAGCCAGTAAAAGCCAGCAGATGCTCTCAGGCAAGGATTGTCTATTCTTTAAACTAAATCTTTGGGTGTTGATTGACATCCCTAACCCTAGCTAACTATCTGGCGTGGGGTTAATGCATTCCCTTTAACTCCAACCAAATCCCTGATTATCACTCTGTCTCCAACCAAATCCCTGATTATCACTCTGTCTCTCCTCAAAACATATTGGAAACTCCTACTAATCTAATCATGAAAGATCCAGGTGAAGGTTGCAGGCAGTGAGACTCCTCTGGACTTCCATAATCCTTCTTGTTACCATTCAGATGAATGTAGGGAAAGGAAAAAAGGATTAGGTGAAGTCCATATACCCTTAGAGTCTTCATTTTAAATTATTACCTTTATTGTGCATAACAAAGAGCAACAAAAATTGCCTTGAATAGTTTTTTTTTTTTTTTTGCTGTTTCTATTTGAGAGAACCTTGATTTTTAAAAAGTTTATTTGATATTCTAGTGCTTCAAGGTTCTGTGGTTTTACCTGATAATTCAAGAAAAAGACATGAGGAAACAAGTGCCAAATTTAACTATCCCTTCCCTTCTAAGCCTAGTGAAGATAGCCCAGGCCTCTGCACCAGGGAGTTTCCAGATTTACAAAGTGCCTTTCTATCTCTGAGGAGAGCAAACCTCATGAGAAAGGAGCCTGCCATCCCAGCCTTCTCCAGAATCGATTAAAAGCAAACTATCATAAAGGGGCAAAGAACATAACTCCTACTCCACCTATAATACATATCATGGTCCCAGGCAAGACCTCAGAGTAATAAAGCAGGGATGCAACTCTTCTACAGATGCATCCTGGCAACTTCCTTTTGGGGAGCTGCAACCTCACCTCCCCAGAAACCACAGCATTTGAAGACCCAGAAGAGAAAGTTATTATCACTAAAATTTTCTGTACTGTCAAAGTGATGAATTTGAGGTTCAGCAGAACAAATGATGAGATTGAGGAGAGCAACTAGCACCAAATGCTGGGGTTTGGCGCTAGATGTTGGAGTTCATTCATGTCACAAATTCACAAGGACTTTTCTGAAAAAGGTAGGTTTATTTATGAGAAGAGGTTACAGACAAAACGAATAGGCAAAATAAGCACCAGGAGTGGTAAATATGAGATAGCTTTGGGATAAAATATAGTTAGCAAGGAAAGGGTTTTTTAACAATTAACAATAGGAAAGACAAGTTCCCCAGTGGAACTCACAATTAACCAGGAGATAGGGAATACTCTTTGACATACCACTGACTAGCATATCCTTTTTAAGGGTAAATCCTAAAAGGGATTTAGCATCATAAAAGAGTTAGATAGCTATAACAAGGAGAAAGACACCATGAAACAGAGTGCCTGGCAGGATAACTCAAAAGGGGTTCATCCAAGATGGCATGGGCCATGGACAGATTTATAGGGATATTTAACTGCAGGTGTTTGATGTTTTGACTTTCTGATTCCATACAGTAAGACAGGGCTACCCAAGATTTCCACAGAGGGTGGGCCTATAAGGGTGAGCTAATTCCCATCAATACCTTCCCTGCTTGCCACAGGGGGGTAATCTTATCAACACTTCAGACTTTCCCACCTACTGACCCAGTACCTCATCAAAATGATTCAATATAAGTAATTAATATGGCTTTGTTTAAGGAAATTGCATTAAAGAAGATGAAACTGAAAATATGACTGAAACCTGCTATATGTGTTATCTTCCTCTATCAAAATGGGAACTTCTTTCTAACAGGGACTGTCTTGTTTTAATTTTGTACCAGAAGGGCTTAGCACTTTGATTGGCACATAGTAAGTATTTAATAAGTGCTTTTTCATGTATTCAAAAATTCATGAATACTCCCTCCATTAAAGCACATCACAATTCTTTGTCCCTTTAATGATCTACATGAGTTATCTTTATGAGTCACTATGGTAAAAGAATTAATGATCTGGTGGTCAACTTTTTAGGGATAATCCTTTCTTTCTTTCTTTTTTCTTTCTTTCTTTTTTCTTTCTTTCTTTCTTTTTTCTTTCTTTCTTTCTTCCCTTTCTTCTTCTTCTTCCTCTTCTTCTTTTCCTTCTTCTCCTTCTCTTTCTCCTTTTTCTTCCTCTTCTTCTTCGGCTTTTGCTTCTTCTCCTCTTCTTCTTCTTCTCCTTCCCCATCTTCTTCATCTTCTTTTTCTTCTTCTTCTTGGACCTTCCTTCCTGTCTTGCCAGACTAGAAATGCATTTGGTACTTATGGACCCAATCCCACTTTTAATTATCATGGAATTTTGACCTGCTCACTATGAGTGGACTTCACCTTCAGCTTCACTAAACCAATTGCTCTCTCTCTGTTCCTGGACCTTGCCATATTGATGCCAAACTTAAGTAGGTCATCTGATCAACTTCAATGCTACTACAACTCAAAATTCCTCAAGTCAAGTGATCAACGAACCTTAGCATCCACTAGAAAGTATTTGCTATCACACCTGGCAGAAAAGTCTTCCCAAATTTAATTAAACTGGTCTTTGGATGATAGATATACGGTCCATTGCCAGACCAATGCTATAAGCTTTTCTATTTTGTAAGAATATTTCAGAAGAATGTTTTACATGATTGCACATGTAGAGAGAGAGAGGAACAGAATTTGGAACCCAAAACTTTTTAAGTTTTTGAAAATTATCTTCACATATAATTGAAGAAAAAATAAAATATTTTAAAAATAAAAAGATTCTAGAATTTGGATCTTCCAGCATCATCTTTAAGAACCCAAAATCCTTTCTACTCCATGATGAGTAAAATTTCAGTGAAAGAATCCAAATGCAATTAGGGCCATTAAATTCTGTCCTTGGATTCAAGTACCTCTTATGAACAATGCTTTTGCTTTCACTAGAGGTTGATTAGGGAGAAGTGAAAGAACAGTCTACTTTCTTATTCTCCAGCTTTGGCCTAATTTAAAATCTCAAAGCAAAAAACAATTCTTCATTCATATATGTGTGTGTATATATATATATATATATATGTATATATATATATATATATTTCTTTTTGCAGATGAGCATCCAAGTATATTGTGCATATTATATCTACATGGTCCTTCAATTTTGATGTTTCAAGTTAGATTTGTTTTCTCCCTATTTCACATTAGGTTCACTAAAATAAGAAATTATCTGGATATAATAGTGGGACACTGGCTTAAGATTCAGGATACTGGAGTTCTAGCCTGTCTTTGACACTAATCAGACAATATTTTCTGGCCCTTTCTGGGTCGTCATCTGAAAAATGAGGAGATTGCACAAAATGATAGAAACACCAGCTGTAAATACAAATTCTTCCCCTTCTCTCTGCTAGTTTTGGCAAGGAAGTTTCTTTTGATGTCATTATGAAAATCTGGAGAGATGCTTATATACAACTTGATTCATACCTAGGGGCCTGTAGGCTCCCCAGAAGAGTTTTTCTAGGATCAAGACCTCAAAACCATAGATCATAAGTCCCCACATACATTTAGTCAATCAATAAACACTTATTAAGAACTTATGTTCTGGGCACTATGCTAAGTGCTTTATTATCTCACTTAATTCTCATAATAGTCCTGTGAAGGAGCCTATTGTTATCATTCCCACTTTGCAAATGAGAAAACCAAGGCAGACTAAGGTTCAGTGACTTGTCCAGAGTCACACAGCTATTAGTAGTGACTGAAGTGGTATTTGAATTGAGGTCTTCCTGATTCCAGACCCAGAGCTCTATCCACTACAGTATCTAGTTACCTCTCCTACTTGAATTTTTATATTCTTTTGTTTCACTAATCAGGCAAAGAATTCATTCATTAAATGACCTTGAATTAAACAGCATAAGAAAAAAGTTAACAAAATAAAGCACACATACCCTCTCACCAACTACACAAAAGGTATCCTTGTCTATAGGCAAGTGGGGGAAGGCACTAAGAAAGAAAACACGAATAATCAAGGATCATACCAATGCCAATTCTCTCATTTTACAATTGAGGAGACTGGGGATAACAGAATTTAAGTGATATGTTCAAGGTCTCGTAATTAATAAATAAGAATTTAGATTTTTCCAGACTCCAGATCCATGGAGCAGCCTATGACAAAACCAATTGGCTTTCTTTAGTGCACAAGCAAGCAAAACTGGGTATCACTGTACCTATGTAAGGGAGAACCAAGACAGCCCAAGTGTCCTTGGGCCAGCATCTTTGGTACTGATTTGAAGTCCACAGACCCAAATAACTATCTGATTTGGGTTTGTTAATTCCTTGTAAAATCCATCTAATCCACCATGGAAATGTACCCCTGAAATTCAATTTGAGAACTCTGTCAAAAAAAAAAAAAAAAAAGAATGGGCTATAGAAAGGCTATGGCTACAAAGCCCAAGATTCTCTTCAGTTGTCATACAAATGAACTTCAGCAAAGCAAAAGCTAAGCAAGATCAAGGCCATTGTCATTTATCCTCTGAGACTATAAATCCAGAACAAAGTTTTTGATTTTCTCAATGGGTTGCAACCAATACACAAACCTATCTCCCTTCACTTGCCCTGGCTGTAGCAGTCCAATCCTACTAATGATATTGGATAGCTATTCACTCCTAATTTCTTTCATGTGTCTTAATATTTTTTATATTATCTCTCTTCCCTGTCAACATGCATGTATCAATTTTTATTCACTTTCTTAGACTAAAAAAAAATAGTCTCTATATTCAAGATCCTCTGGAAGATAATTTCAAATGATGTCTTGAATGTGATTTTAAAGAAACCTTATTATCCATAACATTGTAAAATGAAAGAGGTGGGGGGTGGGAAGCAGTCCTTTATTCCACAAGCAAAATGGAGTCTCCAAGAAGTACTACCAGAAATGTGACCTGGAGAACCATTATCAGCTTGTACCAGCTGCTAAATTGTAAATGAGGATATGAAGGAAGGAAGCCATCTTTCATTCTGATTATTCAGGCTGGTACCCAGAGGTTCTGCTCTCTCATTGACATCTTCATTAGGTAAGACTGTCACTACCAGTGGAGTCAGCATCCTCTAGGTAAAGCAGCAGCTGACCTTGGCAGCCTTTCAACCTTGGTCCTTATTAAGGATTTTATATCCAACCCGAGCTACTCAAGCAGAAGCTCCCTGGTGCTTATAGATAGAATGGTATGCTTGGGAGAGAGATGAGAAAGCTCTTTTGTTCATTCCTCCCTCCATCCTCTCTAGAAATTAAAAAATGATATCCTTACCTGAGAATTTTTTGTCCTACATTTCCTAATGGAAGTTTTAATAAAAGAACATCTTCATCACAATGAAAATTTCATTGACATAACAGGATATTTTCACATATTTAGAGAAAATATTCTCCTAATGCATACCAATATTTTCTTCTGTCATCAGGTCTTTAGAGGCAACAGAATTGAAAGCTCCCAGGTTCACAGATGAGGCAAAGTCTTCTTATTTAGCTAGCAAATATTATCCAAGGTGTTTATACTGCCTAGTGTCTGTAGTAAATAAAATGGAAAATGAATAGATTGGCTAAGGTTTACAAACTTCTCCTAAAGCAACAGAGATCCTTTTGACAGGAGACTTAAAAGTAATGTGCAGAAAGATACAAAATTAAATTATTTTCTATACTCTATCCAGAGGCACAGCTCGGGTGCAGTAAAATAAGTCATGCCAAAGGCATTCTCTGCACAGGTGGAGAGTATATAAAATTACACATGAGATTTCCAGTGAAAACATAGGTTTCATGCAAAGCAAAATGGTTTACAATTTTCCAGAACTACCTCAGAGTCAAGGGTCTGTAATGCAGATTCACTTAGAAAAAGAATATAAGACAACCCAGTCTTTTGAATCTGCAAAATGTTAAGCCGTATTCACACATGCAAAGGGGAAAAGAGAACATATGATAGATTCATATACATTTATGTGTGTGTGTGTGTGTGTGCGTGTGTGTGTGTGTGTATACACACACATGAATACAAATATATGTTTTCACAATCAGAGGTCTATTACTCTCCAAAAAGGGGGGGGGGGGAATAAGTCATTTAAATATTCTTAGACCTCGGTCTCCTCATTTATAAAATGAGGAGGTTGAAATAGATTTATTAGGTCTTTTTCAGAATTACAATTATAGTAGTGGGGGTGCTGGTGGAGGAAAGAGTTCAACTCCTTCAGACAACAGCAAAATATAATGGAAAAGCTTGGACTTGAAGTCAAAGGTTATATTCCCAAATGCATGCTCTTTCTCATTTCTTATGCCACGTTAAGCAAATTATTTAATCCACTATATTCCTAATTTCCTAGTTTTATAAATGAATCAAATAGAGAAACATTTTCTAAGGACAAATCTATTTCTGTACTTGATCTATAATCTTATAGTCACTTTTTGTCATTCCTTCCATAAGAAAAAGGACATAAGAGTTATTGACTGAGACTCATAATTCTCTCCTCCTACCTATTTCCTCCCTGTGCCCTGTAAAGCAGGACACAGAAATTGCAGTATGGGAGAAATGAGACCCTTGTCCCAACCTCTGTGCTACACTGAATGTGGTATGTACGTATAATTATAATAATTGTTATCCTTTGCACTTGTATGACACATTGCACTTTTCAAAGTGGTCTTACATACATGACCTCACTTGACCCACACAAAATGGATGCAAGGTAGATTAGACACTATTTTGTCACTTCCATTTTATGGGTAAAGAAGGGATATTACATTAACTGTAATGGCTTTTCAGTGCCATCTTCAGTGTGGAGTAAGAAACCAAATTTTCCATATCGGAATCAAGCCTGTAGGCCTAGAGCAATTTCTATTTCAGAGACCCCAGATCAAATGCTTTCACCTCCTTCCACCCTAGCATTCATGGAAAAGCACAAAAGAGATCATCCATCACAGAAATGTTTACAGCCCTGAAAAAAATCAGATTTCAAATAGACGTGTTATCTGAAAATGTTATAGTTGGAGGTGGGGGACAGGGTGGGATGGGAAGTTTCCTTGCCTTTACTCCATGTTTTGACATTTTAGAATTATTTATTGGGCTTTCCTGACCTCACTGTTCACGGCTGTAGCCATTATTATTACAAGGTGTTCTGATGGCAAAATAGACTGTAAATCTCTCTGGAATCCTTCAAAGGAATTTTAGCTTGGCAAAGAGCAGTCAGAAAGATTTTTGTGGAAATTAAATGCCATAGCTTCCCTGACAGCTCAAAAGGATGTGCGAGCCAGATTTTACCTCATCTTACCAACTCAATTGTTAACTCCAGTTGTAAACATTTGTTTCTCTGGCAAATATCCCCAAAGCATCTGAAGTAAACTAGAGGAAACATCTGTAACAGAAAACATTACATAGTCAAACTCACTGACTGAGGTGACACACATACTCGCAGGCATCTATAGAATTTTTTATATTTATTTTTTGAAGACTGAGATTCTCTCTCTTGCCTGGGCTGCGAGGGTAGCAGTCACTCACTCATGGACCTTTATTCACTGGATGGAAGTTTTTGACCTGCTTTATCAGGGACTATCTTATTTTTCCATTTGTACTTGTGGCTTTTATCTCTATGTTTTGTACAAAGTACTTAATAAAGATTTGTCATTCATTCATTCATTCATATTCTCTCCACCAAAATAAATCACAACCTTTACCTCTTTAATGATATACATGAGTTATTTTTGTGAATTCCTGTCAGCAAAGAATACATGACTTAGTGACCAAGCCTTGGGTGATAAGATATTTTTTTTGATTCACCCTATATTGTTCAAACCAGAAGTGCAGTAGTGATTCAAAGGCCCGATTCCATTGTCAATGAACATAGAAGCTTTATAGCCAGTTCTCTCCTCCTTAGAAAGCTTTGTGAAAATCTTCCCATCTTCCAGAGATTCACCATAATGGGAACAGACCCAATGGGGACATATAAGGCCTTTGGATTTAACAGAGCTCAGAAGTCCTGAAGCGAAGTAAGCCATCAGTCTCTCCAGTAACAGGAAATATGGCACACATCACCTTGTCTAGCCACCTATTGCAATTTTGCTAATGAAACCATTAGAATATAGTTAGGATCTGTACCCATAAAAACAGAGATTTATTTGTGCATACATCCATATTCTAAACAAATGTATTGCTTTATATAGTAATAATTTTACTTTAATTTGTGTAATTCTCACAATTGACAAGTGGCATGGTATACTGGATTAAAGAGCTGACCATGAAGTCAGGGAGACCAAGATTCCAATTCCTCACTTGGACACTTGGAAACTAAACCCTGGACAAGGCACATAACCTCCCAATGCCCCAGACAATCCTTAAACTAAAAAGTGTCTATCCCGCAGCTTCACTGTCAGCTAAAAAGAATGTGAGATCCAGATTTTACCTCATCTTAACAGCCCAACTGTTGTAAACATTTGTTTTTACTGACAAATATCCTCAAAGTATCTGAAGAACACATTTGTAAATTGGGGAGTCCCTCAGGAGGACCTCCCTATACCTATGAAATAATGAGCCTAATAAAAAAATTAATCTTCATAACAATTCTGTGAGCTAGGTGCTGTTATTATCTTCATTTTAAGGATGAGGAAATTAATGTTTAGAGGGATTAAATTATTTGTTCTGGGTCATGAAGCCAGGAAGTGTCAAAAGGGGGATTTGAACAAGTGGCTCCTCATTATACATGCCCTTCCTCATCACATGCAGCATTTCTCATCATATTTAAACTTTCTCCTTCAATATTTATTTTATTTTCTAATGTTTATTGGTTGGATTTAGATCCCCAAAGTCACCTCTACAGTAGGACTTTTGACAGTTAACAATGTTTATTAACCAGATTTCTCGACACTGTTGGAGGAATACTAAAGAAATAGAAGAGAGTCTGGTCAGTTCCCACCTGCCCAACCTATTTAGTAACACACAGCATAGGCACATAAAAGCACTTAAAAATACTTACAAAGCAGAATGCAAAAGCCCTGTAAATTATACTATGCAAATGTGATATAGAAGTAGGGAGTAAAGGAGAAAAGGAGACATTAGAGAAAGATAATCAGAGAAAGCATCACGGGGAAGGTGAGTTGTGACCTTCAAAGAAAAAAAAACAGAAAAGATATTGAAAATGCCATGGCTTGCTACAGAAATTACTAATGATCAAAAATGTCTTCTTTCTTAGCTGAGGATTAAACCTGTGCTAGTCTTCTCCCTGGAGATCAATAGCTTCTTAGCAATGACCGCCCCCCCTCCATACACTTAATTGAAAAACTATAGAACTCTTAGACTACCTTTAGAGATGACTCTGGACTCTGACAGCTCTATAGAGAAAGGGCTTGAAACTCTTCCAAGGATACCAGGGCTGCCACCCAGCTCTATAGTATAAGCCTTTAGGTAAAAACTCAATAACTTCTTAGCTATACTTCATGAAAGGGGAAAAGTGAGGACATTTTCTGACAGTTACTTAACCTCTCCAAGGCAGAGTTCCCTCATCAGTAAAACAGTAGCATCCTCTCTGCTGCTCAGAGATGTTGTGAGGAGAAAATAAAATAGCCAAACCTTTAAGATACCTAGATTCCAAAAGAGGGCATCATCACAAAAATATCCAGAATTATATTTCCATATATTCTTGGATTCTCTTGAAAAAGAAATATGGAGTTATTAACAAGGCCATGGATCATTAGCAAAACTATGAATTATGGTAACAGGATTTTCATGGTAAAATAAATCGAAGATATTGTCCTTCTTGGAACTCACTCTATAAATGGCAATGAAAGATAGAAAATAAAACTCTCAGTATTTAATAAATGAATGAATTTTTAAAATAATTGAACAAATGAATGAATCAAAGTGATAAGGAGGTAGCATTGTATAGCACCCAGAGAGTTGCATTTGGAGTCAGTAAGAAATGATTTTTAAGATAACTTCTGACATTTATTAGATATGTGACCATGATCAAGTCATTTAACATTTCAGTTTCCTTATCAGTAAAGTAGGGATAATAATATCTTGTAGAAACATTGACCATAAGGATGAAATAAAATAATGTAACCATTAATAAACCTTAAGCCTATAAGCTATTATTAATAAGTTCTTAAAATCTGACTTCAATCTTGAAAAAACAAAAATTGAATTGGAAATATTCTCTGTATCTACAACATTGAAAGGATGATGAATAAATTAAATATGTTGCTGTTGTTCAATTGTTTTCACTCATGTCCAACTCTCTGATCCTATGAGTAGTATCCTTGGCAAACATACTGAGTGATTTACCATTTCCTTCTCCCCTTCACTTTATAGATAGGGAAACTGAGGCACAGGTTAAATGACTTGCCCAAGATCATACAGCTAGTTAAGTATCTGAAGCCAGATTTGAACTCAGGAAGTTGAGTCTTTCTGACTTCAGGCCCAGCACTTTATCCACAATACCACTTAGCCACCCAAAATTAAATATGGATTTTTTCAAATTTCAGTCTACTAGAACTGAGGGGACACCTCTCAGAGCATGAAAGGGTAGATAATTTTGGGACAAAGTAGGGACAATTGCAGAGAGCAGAGAGGGAGGCTGATGAAATCCATTAAACTATTAAGTAGCATAGGTTGAAAATACAAATGGGTTCAAGAAAGGTTTAGATAATAAAATACATAATAATGGGAAATTGGCAATTGGAAATATGTCCACAGGAGAAGGATCAACATGGGGAGGAAATGTAAAACCATGTCATACATGGATTAGTTACATAAATTAGTGATATTTAGCCAGAAGAACAGAAGATTAGTGGGAATAAATTAAAGACTGTCATAAAGACCAAGATAAGATGATATGTTTAGCAATAATGGAAAAAACTAGGACCACTAGGTAAATTATAGAAACACATATTTTGCTTTATAAAAGGAAGAATTTCCCATTATTTAGAATTGTCTCTAAATAGAATAAGATTTCTTATGGATTGATAATTCTTCAACACTGAAGGTATTCATAAATCAATTATCATAACTCTGATCAATATCATCATCATTCTCATTATTGTGGCTAACATTTAAATATCAACTTATGGTTTCTAAAGAGTTATGCAATTATTATCTCATTTTATCTTAACAAAAATCCTGGGATGTAGGTATTTTATTATGCCTTTTTATTAGAAATGAGGGAACTGAGGCAGAGATAGGTGACTTGTCCAGAATCACACAGCTAGTAATTGTTTGAGATTGAAACTAAACTCACGTTTTCTTGATTTTAAAGCTAGTGCTCTATCCACAATCCTACCAAGCAGGCTCGATGGTCACGAACTAGAAAAATATAGAAAATATTCATCCATCAAACAAAGGAGTGCAGAGATTATTTTATTTTTATTTCTGGCCCCAGAACCTAGCATAGAGTCTGGCACATAGTAAGTGCTCAAAAAATACATGTTGATTCATTGAACTGGAAGAAATTTATAGTCTCTTTTACTTTCATTATTATATGAATCTAAATATTAAGGCGGTGCGATGACAACCTCTTAAGGAGAATGACCTCGAATTCAAAGAACAAAGTCATATTGTCCCCAGAAAACTTGTGAGTTCTGCTATCAGCTTCACAATACTTGTGGACTAGTCAAAAATTGACCTGATGTAATCCTTTTTAAGTTCTTACAATCCAAAATTTTTACTATCTAAATGTAACTGCTCAAGCTCATTGTGTACAAGTTACTTCAGCAGTGGAGAAAGATTAGTTTTTCTCTGCTTCCAGGTACTTTTCCTTCAAGAGGACTTGTAACTGTATGTGTCCCCTCTAAAAGCCAGAAGAACTAGGAGTTCTCCTGTGCAGAAATTCCTAAATTCACTCCTCAGAACACTGAACAATCATTCTCCACTAACAAAGAGATCTTTATTCAAATGAGTTTGAGAATTAGTAATCTATAAGCAAATATGTAGGGATAGGGACTTGACCTCTGCTTTCATTTGTATTTGTAGCTCAATTCTTCTTGTATACTTATTTTAGTTGTGCCCAACTCTTCATGACCTCATTTCAGGTTTGCTTGGCAAAGAAACTAGTAATTTGTCTTTTCCTTTTCCCGCTCACTTTTCAGATGAGGAAACTAGGCAGAATTAAGTGGTTTGTTTAGGGTCACACAACTAGTGTCTGAAACCAGATATGGAAACAGAAAAATGAGTCTTCTTGACTCCAGATCTGATACTCTATCTATTAGCTGTCAAGAACTTTTTGTTGTTGAGTTGTTTTTCAGTCATGTCCAACTCTTCATAATCTCACTTAGGGTTTTCTTGGTAACAGGTAAAATACTGAAATAGTTTGTTATTTTCTTCTCCGGCTCATTTTACAGATCAAGAAACTGAGGCAAATTCAATTAAATGGCTTATCCAGGTTTACATCACTACTAAGTGTTTGAGCAAGATGAATCTTCCTGGCTCCAGACCTGGTACTCTACCTACTACATCACCTAACTAGCCTGGAAGTGTTAAAAAACAGAACATAAATTCCAGTCTGCCGAAATAGCCACTACACTAAGCTGCACATATTGTAGCATGTGTGTATAAATGACACACACATGTATATTATATATCCATACCAAGCAACATATGTACATATATGTGTATGTGCATATGTATTATACAAATTATATAGATATGTGTATAAGCAAAAAATAAAGAACATTTTCCAAAACAAATAATGCTTATATATGCATAGATATAAAGATGCTTTTATTATATATATATAATTATATATATTATATATATAATCATCATGTTCATATATATATGAGTCATGTATAAATTTTGTACATAATATATCATTACAATAGAGGCAAAATTACAAAATTGATCATATTGCTCAATAAGCTGTCTTTTTTTCCCTTTAAAAAATTATTTGATGGAAATCAAAAAAGTTTTTTATATTTCACACCTATCCATTTGCCAAAAATGATAAGCTATGTGAATGATCAGTGTTGATAGATTTGTGGAAAGAGAGGCACACTAATTCCTGATTGCTTTTTTTTTTTTTGTCAGCAGCATTTTTTTTCCAATTACACTTAAAGATAGTTTTCAGCATTCATTTTTATAAGATTTTAAGTTCCTGGAGATACCACTACACACTTCTCAGACTAACTAAGATGACAGGAAAAGATAATGACAAATGTTGGAGGGGATGTGGGAAAACTTGGACACTAATACATTGTTGGTGGAGTTGTAAATCAATTCAACCATTCTAGACAAAAATTTGGAATTATGCTCAAAAAGTTATCAAACTGTGCAAACTCTTTGATCCAGCAGTGTAAAACTGGGTTTATATCCCAAAGAAATACTAAAAGAGGGAAAGGGACCTGTATGTGCAAAAATGTTTGGAGCAGCCCTATAGTGGCCAGAAACTAGAAACCGAGTGGATACCCATCAGTTGGAGAATGGCTGAATAAGTTGTGGTATATGACATGTTTTGGGATATTATCGTTCTGTAAGAAATAACCAGCAGGATGATTTCAGAGAGGCCTGGAGAGACTCGCATGAACTGATGCTAAATGAAGTGATTAGAACCAGGAGATCATCTTAAATGGCAACAGCAAGACTATATGATGATCAATTCTGATGTCCGTGGCTCTTTCCAGCAATGAGATGTTTGAGGCGAGTTCCAGTGATCTTGTGATGAAGAGAGCCATCTGCACCCAGAAAGAGAAGTGTAGGAACTGAGTATGGATTGCAACATAGCATTTTCATTCTTTTTATTGTTGTTTGCTTACATTTTATTTTCTTTCTCATTTATTCTCTTTTTGATCTGATTTCTCTTGTGCAGCAAGATAGTTGTATAAATAAGTATACATATATTGTCTTTAATGTATATTTTGATGTGTTAAAATATATTGTTATTACTTGCCATCTAGGCGAGGGGGGGAAAGAGGAGGGGGAAATTAGGTTTGCAAGGATTAAAGTTAAAAAAATTATCCATGCATATATTTTGAAAATAAAAAGTTTTAATAATAAATAGATCTTGAGTTCCAAATTTTTCTCCCTCCCTCTTTCCCATCCCCTCATCTCTAAGACAACAAGCAGTCTGATATGTTACACATGTGCAATCATGTTAAACATGTTTCCATATCACTCATATTGTGAAAAAGGAAACAGAACAAAAGGAACAAAACATGAAAAAAGCAAGGAAAGTAAAAATAATAGTATGCCTCGATCTGCATTCAGGTCCCATCAGTTCTTTATCTGAATGTAATAAAATCTTCTTGGACACTCTAAAATAAGATGTTGATATAGGAGCAAGGCTTGGTGGGAATCTTCCTGCTTCAGAAGAAATAATGAGCTAACTCCCCAGAGAATTTAGCCCAGATGTTCTTAAGAAGGAAAAAAACAGTGAATTAACTAATGTTATTATTGAGTCATTTCAGTCATATCTGATTCTTTATGACCCCATTTGGGTTTTCTTGGCAAAGATATTGAGATAGTTTGCCATTTTCTTCTCCAGCTCATTTTACAGATGAGCAATTGAGGCAGATAAATGTCTTGCCAAGAGTCACATAGCTAGTAAACTTTAAGTATCTGAGGCTGGATTTGAATTCAGGTCCTTCGGACTCCAAGGCCAGTGTTCTATACACTACACCACCTTGCTGCCCCAGTGAATTAATTAAACTTAATCAAATTAAAATTGAACAAAAATCCAGAAGAACCATACAGCCATCACTCTTAAAAAATGTCTGAGTTACAGATTACCTTAAGCAGTGTAGACTTTGAATGCTATGCTCATCAGAAAAGCGAGCCTCACAAAAAAAAAGTAAAGCTCCAAATTTTCTGCTGTCTGCCCAAGGAGATTATCACCCTATATCATAATCCACATCTCTTCCCACAACATCTGAGTATGCCTTATTTTTCTTTATATCCAAGGACCATATCAGCTTCTCACTTTATTAGGCAAGGTCATAGTGGGGAAAAAAAGAGCAATCAA
Source organism: Antechinus flavipes (assembly GCF_016432865.1). Classification (NCBI taxonomy): domain Eukaryota; kingdom Metazoa; phylum Chordata; class Mammalia; order Dasyuromorphia; family Dasyuridae; genus Antechinus; species Antechinus flavipes. The sequence goes on along the minus strand of NC_067399.1, from coordinate 301,114,376 downwards.
TGCCAAAGTAGTGTGCCAAAGACAGGGATTAAATTATATACCCTTTCCTCTCTGTACTTTGTTTGGGTTACCTCTGTTTGATTTCTCAAGGCTGCCCTATAAAAATAAGTTGTCAGCACTTACGTTTGTGCAAGTCTAAAATTAAAACTCTTGGATATTTTTTAACCAATAATGATCAGAAAGGAAATATACATGTGCATGTGTGTGAATGTGTGTTTTTTAGGTTTGTTGGAGTGTAGCAGAGGTTCTGTAATGTTTGGAAAGGAGCCCTATTTCTGTCCGCATGGTTTATTTCTGCCTTTCAATGGTATTTAGAGTGTCTGTTTGGCTAATGGTCTTTTCCTTATCCAGTGATATTCTAGCTTAACTTGCTGAGCTATCACTGCATGTCAACCCTCCTACCTCACTCCCTCCACTCCTAAATAAATCAAGAGATGTGATAAGCAAACTGAGTGTGAACTGAATCCCCCCACCCACAAACGTCCTTGTGAAAAATGGCAGACATGCTCTTCCAACTTAGGCAATAAGATGGCTGATGCTAGCAAAGAACTTAGCAAGAATAAACAATATTTTTGAATGTTGATGAATATCAAATCCTTTCTCTAGGTAATTTAAGAAAATTTTGACTTTTTCTATTTGATCAAATCAAATGAATCATTTTCTCATTGAAGGATGAAAGTTATTAATTCTATCTATAAAATAAAAAAGATTTGACTAGATAACAATAACAATAAATAATAATAATAAACTAAAATTAGTTAATGTTTATGATGGGCCAGATACTATGCTAAATGTTTTACTTTTATTTTTACAAATAATTTGATCCTCACAACAATTCTGAGAAACAGGTGCTATTATTATCCCCCACATTATAAATGAGGAAACTGAGGCGATTTAAGTGATTTGGCCAAAGCTAGTAAGTTTCTGAGGTCAGATTTGAATTCTTGATTCCAGGCCTAACACTTTCTCCACTAGTTCCTGCCACTTGGATGACTTCTGAGGTCCTATTCAAGTTCCAACTCCTATAATTCTTACAAATTATTTAATGACTGGCTAACCTGGAAGGCAGCATGTTTTCAGAATTTTGTATCAAAAAATATGTGTCTAATACCCAACATGATTATTGATTAGTTTTTTTCCCATTTTCTATTTACCTAATCTCAGGGAATATAATATGTTAGTATAATATGTCAGAACTTCAGTTTCTTCATACAGAATGGAGATAATGTATGAACTCCCTGCAAATTGTCTTCAAGTTTTCAAAGAACTTACATATGGAGAGGAATTCAACTTGTTGTGCTTGGCAACAGTGGGAAAAATTAGGAACAGAGGGTGAAAGTAACAAATCTTGGATTGATGCAAAGAAAAAATGTATAAAAGTTAGAACTAGGAAGGGAGGTCTCATCCAAAGACCTCCAAACAAAACTTAGAAATATATAGCAGAGATATTTCTAGTTTCAAAAAGGGTTAGATTATCCTATAAAATCTCTTCTAACTCTAACTATCTACAATTCTATGTCTTTAATAACTCACAGAGTTATTATGAGAATTAAATGAATTAATTTATATAGATTATTTTGTAACTATCAAGTGTAAAGGGCAATTAGGACTAAAAGAGTTAAGTTTCCCTGAGTAGAAATGTATGTGTGTGATAGTTGGATTTTAAGGAAAACTGAGAGCTGAAGATTTGACACTTCTAAATTGAGAAGACTTTTGAGAGTCCCCTGGACAGCAAGATCAAATCAGTCAACACTTAAAAGAAATTAATTCAAGCTATTCACTGGAAGGTCAAATATTGAAGCTGAAGCTTAAATACTTTGGCTACATACTGAGGAAATGGGAAAGACTCTGATTTTGGTAAAGATTGAGTGCAAGAGGCAAAAGGAACAACAGAGAATGAGATGAATAGATTGTGTCATGGAAACAACAAACATGAATTTGAACAGATTTGGGGAGACAGTGGAGTATAGAAGGGCCTGATATACCATGGTCTGCGGAGTCACAAAGAATTAGACATGACTCAATGACTGAACAACAATAGAAGAGATGACTATGTCATCAATAGAATACCCCAATTTTAAAAATCAAATATGATAGTGTAGATTATTAAATAAATCTAGGCTTTACATATTGACAAAGATGAAATAAATATGATTAGATGAATAATATGATTAGAGAGCTAAAAAAATGAAACCTACAAGATTATTTTTTAAAAAATCAAATTTATTTAATCCCCCAAAAAAGAAATATGCAGGGTTACAATAGCTCTTAACAAGTTAAAACCTATTTATATATTTCTTGAGAGCAGGAAAAATTAAAATCTTTTCCTTGGAGTCTCAAACTTTTAGCGAAGGAAAGAATTTTTTAGGAGTAATATTTATCTACTTTCAAATACCTAATAGACTGACTTTATAAAACAGATAGATTGATAGATAGATAGATAGATAGATAGATAGATAGATAGATAGATAAATTGTTGATACTTCTAAGTCTAAACACTTAGAAAACTGGGGGTCAGAGGAATATACCAGGTCTTTTATAGAGTGCTAATAGTTCAAGCAGCATGAACAGATGGGATCACCCTGCCATGAAACACAATAAGAGAGATGAGCAGACATCCAAGGTCAACCACAGTGAAAGAAAAGCTGGTGATGTAGAAAAGATACAAAGAAACTGGTAGAAAAGAATTCCTTGGAAACTTGGTTTAAAGGACATTTTAGGAGAGGAAAAAAAGAGGATTTTTGTCAGCTAAAGAACTATGGAAGTTATAAAAGCTAACCTTATAAGTCATCTAGATGGCACAGTGGTCCTTGAGACAAATTCTTGAGCAAACCTAGCCTTAGACGCTAAATGTGTTATCTTGAGCAAGTCAAATACCCTTCCCTGAAGAATGGGGATAATAATGGTACCTACTTTCTGGAATTATAGATAGAATGAAATGAGATGATAGTTGTTGTTGTTGTTGTTGTTGTTTTTGCTAAAGCAGTTGGGGTTAAGTGACTTGCCCAGGGTCACACAGTTAGGAAATGTTAAGTGTCTGGGACCACATTTGAACTCAGGCCCTCCTGACTTCAGGACTGGTGCTCTATCTACTGCACCACCTAGCTGCCCCTGAAATAAGATAATAATTATAAAACACCTGGCACGGTACCTAAAACATTGCAAGTACTTCCTTATAAAGCTGACCATAAGAAGTTGGTAGGAATGCTTAACTAATAGAAAGTGTGGGTATAACAAGCCTATCAGAAAGGTAATTTTTTTGTTTGTTTTCATAAAGATAATAACTGATAAATCACTGATATTGTCCCTAGGAATCATATTAACTGACTGTTTTTTTAGAATTTTTAGAATTATATTGCCATAAAAAAGGGGAAACAGGGAGAAGAAGAGGGAGGGAAAGGGAGGGAAAGAAGGAGAGTATTGGATAGAGCATTGGACTTGGAATCAGAAAGACTCATCTTCATGGATTCAAATATGGCCTCAGATATTTACTAGCTATATAATTCTGGGCTAACCCTGCTTGCTTCAGTTTTCTCATTTGTAAAAGGAAGAAATGACAAACCACTATAGTATCTTTGTCAAGAAAACCCCAAGATGTGATCATAAAGAGTTGAACCTGACTGAACAACCACAATTTGAGGTAGTGGTGACTCAGTGAACCAAGATGTGATATGAAGAGTAGGACACAACTGAATGGCAATAATTTGAAGCAGGTGAAGGCTCAGTAGATGGAGTACAGGATCTGGAGACAGAAATATCTGAGTTTAAATATAGCCTCAGAAAAGTCAACTAACCTCAGCTCTTATTGTCTGACAAAAGGATCCACTGAATCCACTGGAGAAGGAAATGATGACCTGTTCTAGTATCTTTGTCAAGAAAACCCCAAGGACAGTTGGGCCACAAAGTCACAAAGAGTCAAATCAACTCAACAACAACATACACTTCTTGGGATCTAAACATCTCATTACAGACAAACATTCAAGACATACTAAATGCTAAAAAAAATTACTGGAATGGCTGACTTTTTTTAAACCAAATGTTGTTATATTGGTATAGGTAACTCCTAGTGAGGAACTATCAATATACTTTTTCTGAAACCTTTAGCCTTAGTTGCCTGGGGAAATGAGAGAATAGAGAATTGTTTCACATAACCAGGATGTGTCAGAAACAAGATCTTTCCAACTCCAAAGCCATTTTTCTACTTATATCACTGTACTGCCACTTCTGATGCACAAGGTTTGGGCTATAAGAAGTTTAAAGAAAAAATTTTATTAGTTATTTTATAAATTAATTCACTTTTACTAAACACTTTATACCCATTCAAATTCATTAATACCTATAAAATGCACTACTCAAACATTGAAGTTGATGTTGGTTGCCAAAAATAATACTACCCAGCCGCTATCCTTGCATTAAGATAAGATGGAAAGTGATGTAATTTTGTACAATGTGACAAATCTCATTGCTATGCCAGCCCACATACACACATGCTTCCTATTGAACACAGATATAACTTAAGTGATGAACTTTATGCTACAGAACAAGTCAGTTGCTAATTTCAAATTCTAATTTTGCATTCTAATTCTTAGTCTTTACCAAAAGTTCCCCAATTCCATCCCTTCCTACACCCATTCCTCCTCTCCCTTTTCTACTTATGGTATCCCTGTTGTCCTCTCTCCCTCTCCCTATCTAGCTGAAGTAATTTCCATTTATATTAAACTCTGCTAAGCCTGCTTTTTAAAGAGTACATAAATTTGAGGACTTAACTAAGTCGAACATGTCCCTTTAAATAAAGGCACCTTACCTTGTAAAAGTCAATGTGATATGACCCTCTTAGACTTTTGCTCTTACCTCTTGGGTTAAAGTTCCTGTTATTCAGTTTTTTCTTCAATAGAGGATTTATTCAGAGGGTGAACCTATAGCTGGTATTTTGGCTTTCTATATGCATACAGTAGCAGCCAATGGATCACATCATTTCTAAATGTCAGCCTTAGTATAATCCCTCTGACCCATTCCAAAGCTTATAGGTCATAGAACATTTTATCTGGCAGTGCCTTTTATATGTTTTTTTTTTTCAGGTTTTAAGTGTTATCCTTTTTTCCTTCCCTCTCCCTCTGAACGAGACTTGGCTGTACTCTATATATGGGTGAATCAGAGAATTCAGGCAAATGATAAAATATGTCTCAAGGGAAATAAATTTCCTTTTCTGAAATCAATCTTAGTGGTATTCACACAAGCAGAAGAAATGGCATAAAACATCCTTATCTCCTCGCCTCAGTCCACTCAGCCATCTTGTGCAAATATTTAGAAGCCAGAGTGCGTGTTCACGTTCTCTCTCTCTCTCTCTCTCTCTCTCTCTCTCTCTCTCTCTCTCTCTCTCTCTCTCTCTCTCTCTCTCTCTCTCTCTTACTTTCTCCTTCTTCCTCTCCCTCTCGCTCTCTCTTTCACTCTCTTCCTCTCATTCACTCTCTTTTCTTTCTTTTCCTTTCCCCAAAGGAAGAGGAATGTGGAAGCAGATGGAAAGACAGACAGGCAGACAGTAAAGGATCTGATTAACCTGAAATATTTGGCTGAATGTCAAAGGCATGGATAACACTGGCTGAATGTCAGAAGCATAGATAGCACAGGATGGAGCTATTACACTCTGTGGTTAAAACGTGCATAACAATCAGCACCTCCAGGATATATGTCCTCCCTTCAGCAGCTCAGAATAAAAATCAGAGTCTTTATTATTTCTCCCATATTGCCTGATTGTGACTTTGATGCACTGCCTGTAGCTTCTGACTCTGCTGAGCAAACAGGATTGTCAGAAAACAACACTTTCCAAAATGTATTTCAAAATAGAAACCAGTCTCACTAACCCAAGATTTTTAATCACAAGACTTCAGGGGAAAATGGTATCACCCCTCCTAAAATAGAGCAGATGAAGAGTTTCTAAGTTTGAAAATTTATAATGACAATACTTAAATACTATATAGTATTTATATCCAGGAAACACATATCTTTGGACAAGAGTTAGGCTTTAAAAAATAGCAATCCCCATTTTCAGGGGGAAAACTAAGGCACAGAATAATTAAGATAATAAATAAGATAAAAATTAAGATAATAAATTAATTCAAGAGATTATTCAATAGATAAATGATTAAGAGTTATCCCAGACTGTCAGTCAAACAAATGATGTGTAAATATTTATCCAATTCTAATACTTAGTCATGGTTAACATTTGGGAGAAAGAGGACCATTAGCTAAGTGAATGACACAATAAGTATAAAAGTCTTGAGCTAATAGATCTATTCTCCTAAGCATGGGGCTCTAAGAATCTCTTTATCTTTTTCTATAAGAATTACAGACTAATCTTTCCCACTGAGTACATAAATCTCGAAGTCTAGAGTAATCAAGAAGGCAACTAAATTTGAGATTTTCTTTTCTTTAATCTACCTACCAGGAATGAAGATTAAAGTTGAAACATGTCATTAACTGTGAAGTCTAGAAATTCATTGAATTATAGTTTGTCTAAATATAAATAATATACTTAAACCATATAAAAATATGTATATATATATATGTGTGTGTGTATGTGTATGTGTATCTGTATATGTTTGTACATATATAGATGCATCTACACTTTGTGAATATAAACATATGTTCATGAATATTCCTTTTCCTCCAAGATGATAATCAAGTTTGCAAGTATGCAAGAAAGGACATGGGGTAAGAAGAGCAAGGATATTGGAATCTGAAGAGTGATTACTTACAAGCTGCTCATAGCCAGCCTTTCCATTCATCCCCTGAAGAGAGGATGAATTCAGAAGACAAATGTTTAAGTCCTTAGGCTGGTAATTTTGAACTGTGTGCTTCTGACTAGGTCATCAGTCCTTTTTGAGCCTCAATTACCACGAGTATTAAATAGGAATACAAATATTTGCACTGCCTGTATCATGATTATGAGCAATGCACTTTCTAAACCTTCAGTGTAGTTCAATGGATTCGTGATCTCATCTATATGAATACTCTCTTTAAAACTGTAGATAGCAAGTCATACATCTCAGTTCCACTTGTATGATTCTTGTCTGTGTACCCAGTTCAAAACTAATATTTATTGAGCATCCGTTGTGTGTAAGACACTATGCAAGATAATGGGAATACAGGAAAAAACAAAAAATGTTCTACCCTTAAAGAGTTTAAATTCTCCTGAAGTATACAATGTGCATACAAATTAATAAATACAAGGTAAGTTGAGAATCAATCAAAAAATGTTTATTATCTACTATGTACCAGGCACTAAGTAAAGTGCTAGAAAGAAACACTGACAGTAGGGAAATCAGGAGTCTTTCACTAGAAGATGGCATCTGAGTAGAATCTTGAAGGAAGCTAAGAATTAGAAAAGATATGGGATACAGAAGCAGCCTGATGAATATGGAAATATTCAGACTTGCACATTTAACCTATATCAGATTGCTTGAAGTCTAGGAGAGGGGGCAAAGAGGGAGAAAAATTTGGAAAAAAAGATTTTGCAAAGGTGAATGTTGAAAATTATCTTTGCATGTATCTGGAAAAATAAAATACTATTAAAGAAAAAAATATTGAGGGAGAAAAAAGGAAAAAAAAAAAGAATTACAAAAGATAATCTTAAGAGAGAAGCCTACCAGTAATAGGGGACAGTTTTGTAATGGTATGGAAACAATGGGATAGCAAGATAGGGGAACAGCAAATAGGGCTATTTGTCTGCAATGTAGCTGGCAAAAAGGAACAAAAGGAAATGCCTGGAAAGGATGGCTGGAACTGGAATGCAAAAAAAAAAAAAAAAAAAAAAAGTGACTGAAAAATCAGACTAAGCAGTTTGTATTTTATCCTCAAAGCAATAGAAATCCACTGAAAAAAATTTAAAAGACTATTATGGCCTTATCTGTATTTGAGAAAAACCATTTCGATCACTATTTCTAGAATTTTGTCCATTAAAGAGCAAAAGATATGGGAGGTTTGCTTGGATGGGTAGCAAGGACAAGTAAAGGTTCATACTGAAACATGTCTATAGGCAGCAAGGGCAAAGTAATAGATAAGAAAAGACTGAAAATAAGGTGGAGGTAGAGAGGAACTTGACTGAAGAGAAAAGCTCCCAAAATAGGCCAGAGAGAATGAGATCATGATAGGTTCATTTTGACATGGGTTCCATTAACTGCCCACAGTCACAGATCTAGTCTAAGGCAGAATTCAAAATCAGGGTCTCGATTCCAAGTCCAACACTTTCCTTGATATTAGGGGAAAAAAGTGTTGAGTAAGAGGGAGATAAGCTTTCAGGATACTGACTGTTTTGTTTTGTACCCTATATAGAAGACCTACCAATAATACAAAAACCTTCATTTAGATATTTTAACATTCCAAAGTGGCCATCATTGCACACTTTCTTATTCAATGAATTTCAAGAGTTCTCCATTACCTCTGGGATCAAATATACAGTCTGATATTTGATATTCAAAGGGTTTCATTACTTGAGCTTTTCCCATCTTTCCAATCTTCTTATATCTTTCTCTCTTCCACTTCCTCTGAAATGCACTGAATTTTTACTGTTTCTTATATATGGTATCTCATCTTCTGACTAAAAGTTTTCACTAACTAAATAAAACCCTTGTCTGGAACTCTCTCCCTCTTCATCTTTACCTCCAAGTTTGCCTTCAAACCATGGTTAAAATATCTTCTGCAAGAAGTGTTTTCAAGTTCATCTATGGACAATCCAAGTTCAATTGTTGAAGGAAATGAGGGAATACAAGTCATTTGTGACCCTTTTTAGGGTTTTCTTGGCAAAGATACTGTATTGGTCTGCCATTTCCTTCTCCACATCATTTTACAAATGAAGAAACTGAGGCAGAAAATAAAGTTAAAATAAAGAAAATAAAGTTCCCCTTGCTGAGGGAAATGGCTGGTAAATGTCTGAAGCCAGAGTTGAACTCATGAAATTGTCTTCCTAAAGTGAGAGATTATTTTGGTTTGCATTATAGAACAATTTGGAATTGATTTCCTAAATGCAACCAATTTCTCTTTCTTTGCGGCAACTAAGTGAAGCACTAGATGTAATTACTAGCTTATGACCCTGGAGAAGTCACTCCTTTTTACCTCAGTGTCTTCAACTATAAAATGGGGGGCATAATAGAACATCTCCCAGGATAAGTATTTTAATTGTTAAGCACTTAGCAAAATAGAACACATTACATATTGGATATGTTATACACACACACACACACACACACATATATTTAATTTTATATATACACATGTATAATAAGTATATGTTATCTCTAACATAAATGTTAGTGATCATTACTATTATTATTATTATTTTCCACTCCTTTGTTCAAGTCATTGTTCATCTATAGTGCCTTTTCAAGATCAGTTGTTGAAAGGGACATAAAAGTACAAGAACTGTTCTTGAAGCTGTGAAGTAATCCAACCCTAAATTTAGAACTATAACCCTACTCTAAAACAAAACAGAACAAAGCTGTCCAAGCTCTCTGTGTGACTCAGCAACAATATTTTTAAACCTATAATCCAAAAAGATTAAACAATTAAAAAGATTCATATGTACAACTGGGTGGCAAAGTTAATAGAATTTAGAGCCTGGAGTCAAGAAGATGTGAGTTCAAATCCAGCCTCAGATATATTGTGGTTGTGCGATTTTAGGAAAGTTACTTAACCTCTGATTGCCTAGATTTCCTCAATTTTTATTAAAATGAGGTAAAAAATAGTACCAGTTTCCCAGGATTGTTATAATCTCAAATTAGATAATAATTGTAAAGCATTTCATACAGGGCATGGCACACAGTAAGTGCAACATAATTGTTAGCTATTATTATTTTTTACTATTAGCTATTTAATAGCTCCCATCGTCCTGATGAGATATAGATCTTTTCCACTGGATCCCACTGGAAGAGTGAGACTGGTGACCTTGCCCAGCCCTCCCTCCCTCAAATCCAATTTGCTTTCATATCATGGCATCAACTCTCTGAAGTCATGGTCTTCTCTGAGAAAGGTCAAACAATAACCCCTGTAAGTAGTAGAAGCTGCCTCACTGGGACCTACTGGGCAGCTGAGCAATTCAGCTCTTTTCTTTCCTTTCTTTTCCTTTTCCTCTTCCCTCCTCTCTCCTTCTCTTCCTTTCTCTCCTCCTCTCCCCTCTTCTCCTCTTTTTTCCTCTCCTTTTCTCTTTTCTCCCCTCCTCTCCTCTCCTCTGCTCTTCTCTTCTCTTTTCTTTTCTTTCTTCTTTTCCCTTCCCTTTCCTCTATAAATAAAGGGTATCATATCCTTACATGCAGATCCACTGCCTAAATGAATGTAATTTTTTTGATCACTGAAATCTCCCAAAATATTTTGAGGTTTGTCAGCTAGATTTATTTCTTAAGGACCATGTCCTAAATCCAAATCACTCTGGCTCTTATTGAGCCCAAACCTCACTTGGTCATTATTTGGACTGTAATTGTCTCGGAGTGAATGCAAATATCAATTTCTTTTTCAGTTTTGGCAAGAAATTCTGGTGGTCTTTCCATCCTCGATTGACTTTTTTAAAAATTTATTTATATTTAATACACATTGCTTTATGAATCACGCTGGAAGAGAAAACAAATCAGAGCAAAAAGGGAAAAACTATGGGAGAAAGGGGGGGAAAAAAAGAAAAAAGAAGTGAACATAGCATGTGTTGATTTACATTCAATCTCTGTAGTTCTTTTTCTGTATGCAGATGGCATTTTCTATCCAAAGTCTATTGGGGATTGTTTTGGGTCACTGAACCACTAAGAAGAACCACGTCTTTCATAGTTAATCATCTCACATTTTTGCTGTTGTGTACAATGTATTACTGGTTCTGTTTGTTTTGTTCAGCATCGGTTCATGTAAATCTTTCCAGGCCTTTCTAAAATCAACTTGTTAATCATTTCTTATAGAACAATAATATTCTATTATCTCTATATGCCACTATTTGTCCCACCATTCCCGAATTGATAGACATCTTCTCATTTTCCAATTCTTTGCTACTATAAAAAGAGCTGCTACAAACATTTTTGCACGTGTTTGGTTCTTTTCCCTCCTTGATGATTTCTTTGGGATATAATCCCAGTAATGACACAATTGAGTCAAAGGGTATGCACAGATTTTATAGCCTTTTGTATATAGTTCCAAATGGCTCTCCAAAATGATTGGATCACTTTACAACTACATCAATAATGCATTAGTGTCCCACTTTTCTCACATCCCCTCCAACATCATTATCTTTTACTGTTATCTTAGCCAATCTGAGAGGTGTGAGGTGGTACTACAGAGTTGTTTTAATTTGCATTCCTCTAATCAAGAGTGATTTAGAGCATTTTTTAAATGACTATAAATTGTTTTAATTTTGTCAACTGAAAATTCTGTTCATATCCTTTGACCATTTATCAATTGGGTAATAACTTGTATTCTTATAAATTTGACACAGTTCTTTATATAGTTTAGCAATGAGATCTATAGTAGAAACTAGCTGGAAAGACATTTCCTCAACATTGTCCCTTTGATCTTGTTTCTGTTGGTTATCCCTTGCTCTCCTACTTTTTTTATGGTATCATTCTTTATGACCAAATCATGTAGTCATTTTGAGCTTATTTTGGTATGAGGTCTATGTTGAGTTTCTGACATATTATTTTCCAGTTTTCCCAACAATTTTTGTCAAATAGTGAGTTCTTATTCCAGAAGCTGGAGTTTGTCAAATACTAGTTTACTATAGGGCCTTGATAATTATGTCATATGTATCTAATCTATTCCACTGATACCCCATTCTATTTCTTAGTCAGTACCATATGGTTTTGATGACTGCTGCTTTATTATATAGTTTTAGGATTTCTTACGCTACCATCCTTTGTATTTTTTTCATTAATTTCCTTGATATTCTTGACCTTTTGTTTTTCCAGATGAATTTTGCTATTAAGTTTTCTAGTTCTATAAAATAATTTTTTGGCAATTTGACACTGAACAAGCAAACCAATTTAGACAGAATTGTCATTTTTATAACTCGATCTAGCCATGAGCAACTGATATTTTTCCAATTGTTTAGATCTGACTTTGTGTGAGAAGCATTTTATAATTGTATTCATGTAGTTCTTGGGTTTGTCTTGGCCCTAATAGATTGACTGTTTTTCTAGCAAAAGTAGTAAAAACTACTTTTTAAAAAAAAACTAGTAAAAGAGGCCGTTTTCTGCCTCACTTCTCATATAAATGTATGTATGTGTATACTTTTCTGGGGATTAATTCAGCAAAAATACCATTCAACTGTGTAACAAGAGCATAATTTTTCATACATTTGTTCCCTTCACCCTCTTATTTCATTCTTGTCTTTGGGTTTCCAAGGCAGAGATAGCACAGTGTCTAATACATAGAATGTGGTTAGTAATTGATCATTGACTGATATTGTTAGATTAATCATTTTGAGTGGAAGTAGATCTCAATGAGGAAGTCATCCCATATGCAGTAGCTTGATGCATCAGAAAGCAAAAACATCTGTAGTATTTCACCATAGGGAATCCCTCACAGTGGCAAAGACCTTTGATGAACATATTTCTCTCTGTTTTATGCCTTGTTGGATATTGATATGAGAAAAGTTGAACAAAGACACTATATATTTTTTTTAAATCTGATATGGTTTTAACATATGAATGTAAAGTTAATTTTTAATAATAGTTTTTAATTTTCAAAATACATGTAAAGATAGTTTTCAACATTCACCCTTGCAAAATCTTGTGCTCCATTTTTTTCTCCCTTCCTTCCCACCACCCTCTTCTCCTATACAGCAAGTAATAGCTTAAACATGTGCATTTCTTCTAAACATATTTCTAGATTATTATGCTGCACAAGAAAAATCAGATCAAAAAGGGAAAAAAATTGAGAAAGAAAAAAAAGTAATCAAATAACCACAAAAAGATGAAAATACTATGTAATGATCCACATTCAGTCCCCATAGTCCTCTCACTGGAGACAGATGGCTCTTTCCATCACAAGTCTATTTGAATTAGCCTGAATCACCTCACTGTTGAAAAGAGCCAAGTCCATCAGAGCTGATCATCACATAATCTCATTGATGTTGTAATACAATATTCTCTTGGTTCTACTCAATTCACTTAGCATCAGTTCGTGTAAGTCTCTCCAGGCCTCTCTGAAATCATCCTGCTGGTCATTTCTTATAGAACAATAATATTCCTTTATATTCATATACCATAACTTATTCAGCCATTCTCCAACTGATGGGCATCCAATCAATGTGAAGTTACATAATTCAATGAAGACCTTAAAAACTATATTTTTCTCTAACAAGTTAAATTCTTTTTTTACAATCAAACAATAAACAGAAATATTCTTTTCAATCAATTGCATAATTTTGTAGAAATGCTATGACATATTTTGGGGTTTTGTGCGAAGACTTTCCTGTTTCATTCTCCAATTTTTTATTATATGTACTTTCAATGTGGATATAAATGATTCTCATAAAAACTTTATAAAGTTTGAGGAAGTAAACAAATGGGCCAGTAGTTATTGATGCTTTCTCAATCACTTCATTTTTGATAATAGTACCATTGTAAATTTTTCCCAGTCATTCTCCGTCATTCTCTCTTTCAAATGTCTTGAAAATTAGCTCCTTAAGGCTTCCAAAACCATGTCACCTCTAGCAGAATTCTTCTGTATATATTTTCTCTGAGCTAGCCTTTCTTTCTTGATTTCATCTTTATGAGTACCATTTCTTTTTCCTTTAGCACAACAGCTATTGAGGTGTTAAATTTTAAATAAAGCAATTCCATTGTTGTTGATGATAATACATGGATACATCTGTTCCATTTTTTAATCTGTTGCCCTTCTAGTTTTGTTTATAAATGCTCTTGGAACTGATCAGTCTTAGTTGTATGTCCTGACAAGTTTTATGTAGACTTGTTTTCCCTTCCATTACTCTTCGCTATTTTACCAGATGATATGATTCATGATTTTCATCATTGCTCAAAAATTTGAAAACAAATTTGCTTTTTAAACTCTTTTTGCTCTGATCTACAATATCTCTTCACTTAGCCAAGAGATTAAGTTTTTGGCAGTCAAAGTGTTCCTGGGGTATTTTGGCCTCAATCTGGTGAGAACTGCTTTGCATCAGTAAAATTTTACAGGAAGTGGCCATAATTGTGCTTAGCTTCTTTTCTTTAATCCATTTCCCATTTTTCAGCTCCTTGTTGGAATACATCAATTTAGAATTATCGTAATTACCTCCAATGTCTCTTCGTTTTTTATCTTTCTTCAAATTTAAAATTAATTTTTAATTTTGTTCCAACTAATGTAGCGTCTGATTGTTTAATCAGTCATTTCCTATCGTGTGTGTGTGTGTGTGTGTGTGTGTGTGTGTGTGTAGTTTGGCTCAATGTTCCTCTCATCTAGTACTTTATATTTCTTGAAAGATGCATTCATGACATACTGGCATGAGATTCCTGGATAATTTGCAGACCTTTATCTCTCATTTCTTAATATCTAGCTGTGTTTCCCAATATACCATTACACACAACTTCAGAACAAAATAATTTAGCATCAATTTACCTTTCTAGATTCTTATCTTTCTTATTCTTCAAAAATTCAGTTTGAATGGAACACCTACGTGAAGGTAGAATTTTTCTGATTTCCTTCTCCCCTCACCCCCCGCCATCAGTGCCTCTTTTAAAAATTATTTTATATTTATTTTGTAGCTATTACATACTACATTCTATCAGTAGAGAAAATATATTCATATCTAATAATAAATATTTACATGTAGCTTTTTTGCATATGTTATGCTCCCCCAGACCTCTAAGAGACTATCAGGGCTAAAACTATTTCATTCTTGTCCTCATATTTCTAGTACATAGATAACACAGTGCCTAAAACATAGGAGGTAGTTAATAATCTATTATTGACTGTTCTTGTCTTGGTTTGTAATATCTTATCAAATTGTTCAAAACATTCTCATCCTCTCCATTCTTGCTTTCAAATTATCACAGCCATTTCAAACATCAGCTCCTCTCAGATTCTGGTATAAATAATCTAAAACCCTGATTTAAAAGGATCCAGGTGTAACAATTTCCCCCAAATCATCTCCTTAGCTGTTGGTCATTTACAGGGATCAACCAAGGATCAACCCTCATGGAGAAGAAACTGACCATTCCCACCAGCACCAAACACCTACTAACTGCTATCAGTGAAGAGTTGTAAGCTCATTTAGTAGCAGTGCCCTCCTCCTATCCCAGACCTTGGTTTTAGTCTGGCTCCAATACCTGTGATTAAAGGGAGCAACTCTTGCAGGGATGTAACCTGACAAATTACCTTTCATGTTCTCTGTATAGATCATTTATGTTCCTCGTTTTTCACATTGCCTCCTCTTTTAGAATGTATGTTCCTTAAAGCTAGGATTAATGTTTATTTTGTTTTGTTGGCTTCTTTGTTCCCCCTTTTTTGAATCTCTGACTGGACAGGTTCAGTGCCTGGACCAAAATTAAATTTTTAAGAATGTTTGTTGAGTGACTGACTGATTCTTAGAAACTTTTCCCCTTTATGTCTGGCACTATCACAGAATAAATACAGACATGAATATCTGGCCATTTTTTAATTTTTCTTTCTTCATGGTTTTCTACAGCCAAAAAAATGCATCCCCTGATAGTCAGCCTCCTAATGACAAGTCATTCCAGAGTTAGCTAAGCTGGTCGTCATACAGCACACAATTCATTACTATGTTTTGAGCAGTAACTTGGAAGAATCTTCCAGAATTAATTCCCACTGAGATATGCTTGAGAAACAGAATTATCTCCATGGCATGATGACGTATTAGAATGGGAATTTTGTGAATGAAATATGTTTTCTCCACTAATAGAATGCAAGTTTCTTGAAAGCATAGCCAGTTTCATTTTCTCTTTGCATCCCCAGCATGATGCTTGACACATTGTGGACACTTCATAATTGCTAATTAACTGTTTGATTTACTAATAAATCTTAATTCACCATGTAAGTGTAAATTGTCATTATTAAGTAATATGTACTTTGTACTAGCTATTTCTTCATCTTCACTTTTTAGTTTCTCTAGCTTTCTTTAGGAATCAGCTTAAAGTTCACCTCATAAAGACCTCGAGGTCTTTAATTGCTAATGTCTTCCCTTTTGGATTACTTTTTAACCCACTCAGTGTATAGCTTTTATGTTTCTGCTTATTTATATTGTGTCTCCTAGTAGAACATACCCTTCTTGAGGACAAGGACTCTTTTTTGTTGTTTTTCTTTGTATTTTCAGTGATAATGTCTAGAACAGTGCTTTGTAAGCACTTGATAAGTGCTTGTTGACTGAATGACTCGTGTTCAATCTAGTACCTAATGGTCCTAATTCTATAAACACATAATATCTATTTTCTCATAATATCAAAGAGAAATGTTAAAGGGCTAAAATTTCATCAGCATTGGATGTTTTCTTCATTAATGCCAGTCATCATGACCTATAAGTCTTAGTGAATTGCCAGAAGCTCGTAGCTGCTGTGTGATTTACTCACACAGCTAATTAATATGAGAGAGCATTTGAATTGGGGTCTTCCTCACTATAAACCCAGTGTGCTATTCACTTTAATTCATGCTTCGAAGGAATAGCTAATCTGAAATTAAAGTAACATCTTCAACTAGTTTGAGACAATATAGAAACACAAGACAATGAAATCATCATTCTACTTCCATTTAGTATGAATATTTCTGTGGTCCCTGAACCCTTTAATTGCTTTCAAGGCTAAATATGGAAATTTCACATTGCAAAGTTGAAAAAATATATCATATGATCATATACAGAGAATAGTTATCTGAGTCAATCTAATCCAAATTCTAAAGATGAGGAAATATGATTCCTGAGAGATTTAATGACCTTCTCATAATCAAAGAGGTGTCCGACTCCAATGGGAAAAGTTGAACTCACGTAGTTCATTTCAATCATGTCTCACTCTTCATGACCCTATTTGGGGTTTTCTTGGCAAAGATACTGGAATGCATTGCCATTTTCTTTTCCAACTCATTTTACAAATAAGGAAATTGAGGCAAGTAGCTTTAAGGGACTTGCCCAGAGTCACACAACATGTAAGTGTCTGAAGCTAGATTTGAACTTAGGAAAATAAGTCTTACTAACTCAAGGGCCAGCAGGCACTCCATCCATTGTCCATTTGCCTTGAATAGAAATATTGGGACTCCAAAGTCACTGCTCTAATTACTTCACAACAATATTCTTTCTTTATCTATTATCTATTATCCCCACTTCTCTCCAGGATAAAAATGCATTCCTGACAGAAAGGCAGACCAAAATTTTCAAACATTACAAATACTGATTGTTCCAAGCTCTGTTGGTTTCTCACTTTATTTTGTACAATCATGGATTTACACAACTCCCCTGATTATCCCAACTAGGAGTCCAAGCTATCAACCTCAAAAGAACAACTCTAACCAAAATGATTATTAGTCTGGATTTTTTCCAGACCATTAGATTAAGTGATATAAACTACTCACACCAGGTACCCATTTATCACTTCACACCTTTTCATTTTACCTTTTCTTCTTCATTTGCCTCTGTGTTCCAAAGTTAACCTTTAATGTGGGAGGTTTCATTCTAAATGAAAACAAGAGCACCCGAGAGCCATGCCATAAGCTTCTGCAAACAGTGACTAGCTTTGGAGGTAATCATAGCTATCCATACATTGTCCCAGAGGTATGGAAAAATGCCCTTGACCACAAAATCCAACACCAAATGCTTCAAGAGCTGTCTTACATCTTGAGGAAACTTTCTTGCCTCCCACATAATTATGTGATCCTGGGAGCCCTTAAAAAAACATTGTTGGGCCTAATTCTACCTCCGTGTTGTGTCTGCAATTCCCATTTGTTTCCAAAAAAACTATGTGCTTAAAAATGATGAGAAAAAAAGTGTAACAAAACAAACAATTCACCAGATTTTTCCCCTTAACAACACATATAACAATTATTAATTTTTGTTCAAAATTTTTAAATTAAATGAAATGAGAGCATCTTAAATTTGGATTGAAAAGTTGCCAGAAACAAGGGATATCAAGCGTCTGCAATCTTGTTATTAAAACCTAGTCAAATAAAGCTTATAAAAATAGTGT
Source organism: Antechinus flavipes (assembly GCF_016432865.1). Classification (NCBI taxonomy): domain Eukaryota; kingdom Metazoa; phylum Chordata; class Mammalia; order Dasyuromorphia; family Dasyuridae; genus Antechinus; species Antechinus flavipes. The sequence goes on along the minus strand of NC_067399.1, from coordinate 301,096,224 downwards.
GTTTTATAGAGGAAATATTACAAAAGGTTGCAAGAATCAGGTGGTCCTTCTACCTCAACTGAAAACAAATAGGTGTGAATGCATTAAAGTATGACAGAACTTAATGAAGAGATTCTCAAGTTTTTTTTTTTTGGTCTTGGGACCCCTTTATATTGTCAAACATCATTGAGGACTACCCAAAGAGCTTCTGTTTATAAGGGATAAATTATCAGTTGATATATGCAGAATTAGAAATTTAAAAGTCTTAGCATTATTGTGAAAATAATTTTGACCTTGCAAACCCCTAAAAGGATTTCAGGTGACAGGAGGTCTCCAAACCACTGTGAAAGAATTGCTGGCTTAATAGATAATATTCTGGGCTTTATATATGGAAGATATAGAATCAAATCCTCATTTTGATATTTATTATAGCTTTGTATCTTTGGGCAGTCTAGTTAACTTTTCAATGTTTCAGATGTCATAAATTCTAAATACCTTATAGTCGGTATCAGTAGTTTACCAATGATGAAATCCACATATTCTGCTAACTATCCTAAATATAGTACTATTAATCCTTGTCATGTCCCCACTTCCCTTTAATCAGGTCCTGAATATTTAGGGGGAGATTAGCAGAGAGAATCTGAAGTATTGATAAAATTACTCCAAAAGGCAAACAGAGAAGGGAACTGGTGGGGAATCAGTTTAATCTTATAATCCCACCCTCTATGGATTTCTTAGGTAGCTCCACCTTGCTATGTCCAGTGAAAAATCCAAGTTATAGCAAACCCCTGAGGTTAAATTTCCCTTATAAATGCATTCTTGGCTCATGCCATTTTTGCTGAATACTTTTTGGGGCAGTCTGCTACAGCATTCTGCTTTGATGTATCTTTCTCCTCACTTCTCCCTCATGGCTCATTCCATCTTTCTCTTGTAGGGTGCTAAATCCCTGTATAGATTTAGCTTGCCAGTTAAAAGCATACTCCAATCTCATGGGGTATTTCCTTTCTCCTGATTAATTATGAGTTCTAGGGAACTTGCCTTTTACATTTTCGATTGCTATAAGCTCTCCCAATTCTGTTTCATATTTACTATTCCTGGTTTCTATTGTACCACTTCATTTTGTCTGTAAGCTCTTCTAAATAAATCTCCCTTTTGACAAAGAGAATGATCAATGTGAATTCTTCACATGACCAAACTCCAACATTTAGTGTTTATATCAATCTCATCATTTGATGCTAAACCTCAAACACATTATTTGGAACTAAAAATTACTATGCTAAGCACATTACCTTGATCTTAAAATTTTTAGATAGCTTTATGGATATCCATTCATTCATTTTCATATGATTCAAAGGTTCAAAGTTGTTTTGTATTCTCTTCTCTTTACTCTTTCTTTTACCTTATCCATAGACCATTTGCCACTTAATTCCTTCATTTTATTTTACTTTCCAGCATAATGAGGGAGATATGAAAAATATTAGAAGATATGAAAGATCTGGGTTTGAATTTTGCTTCTCATGTGTTCCAAATATTTGCTAATAAGTGAAACTTCTCTTCAACTAAGCTTCCTCATCTGTAAAATTGAAATAATATATCTCACATTCATGAACATTCATGAAATGTTATGTTAAAAAAAAGTTGTCTTCCTCAATGATATAATAAAATAATACATCCCCAACAATGTAATAATAAATCATTCTCAAAGCTTGCCCAAAGGCCTCCATTTTAACTGAAACTTTCCCTTTCACATATAGCAAAAAGTGTGTTGGACCCCATTTCATCTTCCACACAGCTACCAGTTCCCCAAAGCAGAAATAATCCTGCATGCCACAAACTCAATAAATTTCAGTTGTTCCGCATTACCTCTAAGATCAAATACAGTTGTCTAATCAGCATTTCAAGCTCTTTAAAACTTAAACCTAGAGGCAGTTAGGTAGTGCTGTAGATAGAGCTCAGGGTCTGGAGTCAGAAGGACTTAAGTTCAAATACGATCTCAGACATTTGACACTTAATTAGCTGTGTGATCTTGGGCCAGCCACTCAACTCCAATTTATAAAAAGCACTTAAATTAACCTTAACTTTCCAGTAATTTTATACTTCACTCCTCTTCATATACACGATGTATTCTAGATATGCTAGTCTATTGTTCCTGGTACATAGCAAGCTATCTTTCTCATCTCTATGCCTTCCCGATGGCTATCACTCTTCCTCCTTCCTCCTCTTAGTTTTCCTGACTTCCTTCAAGAAACAGAGTAGAGTTGAACACTGGGGTAAAAATCAGGAGATCTGGATTCTAATTCAGGTGCTACCACTAATAATCTGTGTGATCTTGAGCAAGTACATCCTTCTCCCCACCCCTAACCTTAGTTTTCTCCTCTACTAAATAAGACTGCACTAGATATTCCCCAAATTTGCTCCTAATTTTAAGATCTTGGGAGTCTATGATTCAGCCACCTTCTTTCCCTGAAGCTTCATTCACCTAATGTGGTCTCTCCAAAGCTAGTCAGGAGTGAAAGTGTAGAATATTACCTAATTATCTTCTTGCTTCCGGTGCCAGTTTAGGACTCAGTCAAAGCTGTTGGCACCAAATGCATTTACATAGAAAGTGTCTGTAAATAGCTTAATGTTTGAATTCAAGTTAAATAGCAACTTTAATAGGAGAACCAGATGGTTCCACTATGGAGAATATAGTTAACAGGATAGAACTATTCAAATGAAAGACATAATCCAATTTTGACCTGAGTTTCAGATGAGTTGGAGACCACAGGCCAATTCTCTCTCAAATCACCCATATTCTGCTACTCATAGGCACTGTTGCCAAGAGATACACATATTTAAGATCAGAGTACATTACACTATACTGATAGGTTCCACAGCCAATGTTATCTAAAATTTTTCAGTAACAGAAAAGTCAAAGATTATAGATAAAAGAGTAGCCAAAATACTCATAGTCATAATAAAGTGGATATTTAATCAATAGTCAATAAATATTTATTAAGCTCCTAGTGTGTGGCAGGCACTGTGCTAAGAATTAGAAGTACCAATATGAAAAAGAAAGATAATCCCTCCCTCAAAGTACTTATAATCCAATGAGAGAAGAAAGGGGGAAGGGAGCTGAAGGTAAGGACAGAGAATAGTGGAAGTCTGAGAAAGCCCAAAGTGGTACAGCTATGGGAAATGAGTGTCTGTCCTGAGCCTGAATGAATTCAGGACTACTCTTTCCTATTAGGAGGTAGACATAGTGAAGAGAGGTGAGTATCAAAGCTGCAGGATGATGGAGTTTTCCAGTTGAGGCTCCTGGAGAGTTGTGAAGAAGTCGAGGATGCCCCAAAGCAGTATAGTCAGATGTATAGCACCTTAAAGTTTACACAATTCTTTCCACAAATTACCTCACCTGAGCCTTTTGACAAATCTGTGATAGATGCTAAAGGAAACAGATGAAGAGACTGAGGATCAAAAATAAAAATAGTGGCTTGCCCATGATCACACAGTTTGTGGACAGAAGCAGAAGCAGAATTCTAACCCAGGTAATCCTCACTCTAAGCCCAGTCATAATTCAATTCATCAAGTCATGCTGACTCTCATGCCTTCAAAATAGGGCATCACAATGGACAAATGGAGAAATCATTTCCTATTTTACCCTGTCCTGTTTTAAAGGTAAAAGACATCTTTATCATCGGCACCAAAACTTCCACTTGTAAAAAGCAAATGCATCATGGAAAAAATGATATTACTTTATCCATTTTCTATTTAAGATGAAATATCAATGCTCTGTCTATGCAATCAATCTTTGGGACATCTTCCTTTCAAAACTAGACGACAGTTTGGATAGAAAGCACTTTTAAAATCAACTAATGGGGTATCTATTGAAAAAAAAGATCATATCGAGTTTGTGGTATATAGTATTTGAGCCTTAAATTCATCTTATTTCCACCTGAGCTCTTCAGAAATGAGCCTGGGCCCCATTCTAAAAAACTCAAAAATCATTGTCACAAAAGAACCAAAGTCGAGAAAATACATTGACTTTCAATAATGATGAACGTTGTAGGTGGAGATGTCAATTCTGGAAGGGTGACGGACTGAAGGTACATTCTGCTTGTGTACAAAAGAAAAGCAAAAAAGAAAGGAAATTCTCCTTCAATAAAAGTGAATGTATCTTTATCAGGGTTGACAGTGATCATTAAAAACTGAAAGCAGGAACGCTATATATTGATGGCATCTCTAGAATTTGTCCTTATAACTACAAGCTGTTTTTAGCAAAGCATGTTTTTTTCCCCTGTCTGAGTCACTGAAATCCAATCTCATATAAGTTTTTATTTGTTCCAAGTGATAGATAAGCCTCCTAAAGTATGGCTTAAATCAATATTCTATTCCCCAAGTTAACTGAAACTACAGGTTCACTTAATGAATAGCTTCATGTGCAACTTTATAAACAGATAGCCATAATAAAAATTTAAAAACACACACAAACAATCCAGGGGAGAAGAAACATGTAACAAGACTTTATTTTACATGATACACTTAATTAGGTTTCTAATACAGATGTAATTTAAGTATAAACATACTCCATGTCATCAAAGGTGATATTATAATGCTTGTCAGTGGGTTGCTTTAAGAGAAAGCAGAGGTTCATAGGGTTATCAACTGGAAAGACATTTAGAGCTCATCATTAGAGATCATTTCTTTTCCATTTACAGATGAAGAAATGCAGATTCACAAAATGACTTGCTCAAAGTCCCACAGCCAATATTGAAGTAGCTGGGTAGCACAGTGAGTAGAACACTGGACTTGGAGGCAAGATGTGAGTTCAAATTTTCCCTCACTTACTCTGTAACCTTGAGCAAATAACTTATCTTCATTCAGCCTGGGTTTCTTATTTATAAAATAGGGATAATAACAACACCTAGTGCCAGAGTTATTGTGAAGATCAAATGAGACATTGGTAAAGAGATTTGAAAACTTTAAAGCACTATAAAAATGCTAGCTACCATTAGTATCAACATTATAGCTAATAATATTTGTCAGACCCAATAATTGAATCTAGGTCTTATATACCATGTTCTTTTGATCAGAACAAAGGAACCTATAAAAGAAATTTATTTCAACAATGACACTTGGGCAGTGATAATTTTTGAACCGACTCTCTCAGTTCTTTATCATTGTTTTTGTTTTTGATTGAATACTTGGATTTGATTTTGGAACATTTTGTAACACATAGTTTTGCCCAAAACTTGGGAATATAATTGTGATTACAATACCACACCCAAAGATTGGATGAAGAGCAAATCAAAGGAAACTTCTAACTCTCCCCTGTATACAAATTTCCATCTTCTGATTCCATGCAAAAGAGTGGCTCTATATAGGCCAGGAAAGTAATCAGTCCTCACCTCACCCTCTGAAAGACCCTTGCTTTCTTCAAATTTCAGTTCTATCTTATTTCCCATAGAACTTCTATGCTGAGTCTCTCAGTTAATATAGTTTTCTAACCAAGATTACTTAGTATTTACTCTGTATGTAATTTATATTTACTTCTGTCTACATGTTGTCTCTTTATAATGTATTATAAGTTTCTTGAGATCAAATTTTTCTTTTGGTAACTCCCAAAATTAATATCTTGTCTGGTACATAATGGTCACTTGAAATTACTTATTGAATGAATGAATGAAATGTTTGATATAGATTAATGATATGAGATTTATGAACATACAAAAAAAGATTTCAGGAAAAAAATCAGTTATCATTAGTATATTAAATAAAATCTTATAATTGAGCTACCTATTTGAATTCAAACCTCTGGTTGGACTTCTATTATACTAAATGGAAGGCTCTGCTTCACAAATCCAGCAAAACAGGAAAACTTGCCTTTACTACTTAAGTGGCTTCAAAGTCTCAGACATAAATCCAGTCACTATGTACCTAAAACACACAGGGCATTTTCAAAGAAATATATGTAACATTAACAAGCAAATCAAAAGCTGAAACCTCAAGAAATAGTTTAATGAGTACTTACCAAGTGTCTACTAGTTGATTCAAAATGCCAAAAAAAAAAATTGCTAAGTTTTCTGGATAGTTTAAATAAATCATTAAATAAATATTATCTTAGTACTATGATGTGCCTATGAGGGGCAGCTAGATGGCACAGTGAATGGATTGCTGTGTCTTTAGTCAGTAAGATTAAGTTCAAACCTAGCCTCAGACCTTTACAAGATCTGTGATCTTGGGCAAGTCACTTAATCCTATTTACCTTAATTAGTTCATCTATAAAATGAGCAGGAAAAGGAAATAGTAAACAACTCCAGTGTCTCTGTCCCACCCCAAAAAGAAAAAACAACTATCCATATGTGATCATGAAGACGCAAACATGACTGAAACAACAGAACAATAACATTATGTACCCATAGTACATTAACATTTTCTATGTGGTGAAATAACAACTGATAACATCTATATTATGAGCTTTCTTAATAATTCAGTGATATAAGTATCACTTTCTACATTTTAAAAGTGAGATTAGAATCAGAATCAAAATCATTTCCCTATAATCAAAGATACCAGTAGGGACTCTGACCCAAATCCCCCTCTAGAAATATATTCTTTCTTTCCTTCCTTCCTTCCTTCCTTCCTTCCTTCCTTCCTTCCTTCCTTCCTTCCTTCCTTCCTTTTTTCTTTCCTTCCTTCCCTCCATCTATGGTTATTAAAATCTCACCAAGTCATAAACTTATGGATTATCTATACTCTTTGCTCTTCTGGGTGAGTTGTCATCTTATATTGATATAAATAGGTTTCTCTGTCATCTTCACATTAAAATCCATCAATTATTATTCATCACATACCATGGGTCAGGAACTGAGTGCTGAAAATATATTTAAAAAAAAAAAGCAAAAGATTATCCTTGCTTTTAAGAAGCTTATAATCCAATGAGGGAGACAACAGTCAATAAATATATATCCAGCTATATCCAGGATAAGTAATAAATAATTAATAGAAAAGGCTTTCCATATAAAATGAGATTTTAGTTAGAACTTAAAGGAAGTTACTGAAGTCTGTATATGAGGCAGAGGAAAAAGAACAATCTGGAAAAAGGGAATAGTCAAAGAAATGTCCAGAATCAAAAAATGGATTATCTTATGCACAGAACAGTCAGAAGGCCAGTGTCGTCAAATGAAAGTGTACATATCAAGGAGAAAGATATAAGAATATTGAAAGGACATAACTAGGTTAAAAGGGCTTTTAATGTCAAATGGAGTATTTTTTTTATCAGATGCTAAAGGCAATTGGGAGCCACTGAAGTTTATTTGGGAGGGGAGATTACATGAACAGACCTTTGATTTAGGAAAATCAATTCATGACTGAATTGATTTTGGAGATTGTGGGAAAAGATGGATTGAAGTGGAGAGAGGTAGGCAGACTCTTTAGCATATCCAAGAATGAGATCAGGAAGGCTTGCACTAAAGTGATAGCAGTGTCAAAGAAGAGAAGGGGAACCTATTTGAGAAATGTCATAAAGGTAAAATTGACAAATTGTTAACAGATTGGATATGGAGAATGAAGAAATAGTGAAGAATAGAGGAGTTATCTAGGTTGTAAGCCAAGAATCTAAGAGGAAGGTGTTTCCCTCTGCAGTAAAAAGAAATTTAAAAGGGTAGAAATGGTTTAAGGAAAAAGATAATGAGTTAGGGTTTGAACATGTTGAGTTTAAGATGTCTACTGAACATCCAGTTTGAGATATATAAACTGCCCAAAAGGCTATAAAACTGTGCATGCACGTCGATCCAGTAATACCACTACTAGGTCTATATTCCAAAGAGATCATAAAAAATGGGAAAGAATCCAAAAATATTTGCAGCAGATCTTTTTGTGGCAGCTAAGAATTGGATGCTTATCAATTTGGGAATGGCTAAATAAGTTATGGTATGTGACTATTGTACTATAAGAATGATAAGCAGACTGATTTCAGAAAAAAAAAAAACTGGAGAGATTAACATTGACTGATACTAAGTAAGTGCAACTAGAAAAACATTGTACACATTAACAAAAATATCGTGTGGTGATCAACTATGATAGACAGCTCTTCTCAGCAATAAAGTGTTCAAGACAATTTCAAAATGTGATAGAAAATGCCATCTACATTCAGAGAAATAACTATGGAGTCTGAATGCAGATCAAAGCATACTATTTTTCATTTGTTTTTATTTTCTCATGGTTTTTCACTTTTGTTCTGATTCTTCATCAATATTACTAATATGGAAATAGGTTTAACATCATTGTACATATATAGCCTATATAGGATTGTTTGCTGTCTTGCAGAGCAGGAAGAGAAGGGAAGGAAGGAGAAAAGTTCTCAAAATCTTACAAAAGTGAATGACGAAAACTATCTTTACATATAATTGGGAAAAATAAAATACTAAGTACAAAAAAAGAGAATTCTTCTTAAAGTTTTATTACTCCTTTTATTTTACAGCATTGTTATTTCCTTTTATTTCCTTCCTCCATTTTATCCTTCCTTTTAACAAAGAAAAATACTTAAAGTCAATTGAAATAGCAACCACATTTGGAATACTCCATATATGGAATCTTCACTGTCAGATCTCTAAGAACATGATTATTTATTATAAGTCATCAGAGTTCAATACTTTTTAGTATTGCAATTGTTTAGACATATTTTCAGCCTCGGGATATTGTTCTCTTGGTTCCATTTTCTTCATACTGACTCATTTCATACAAGTATTCCCATAACAATTAGATTTTTTTTAATGTAAGCTGTGGTTCAGGCCTGGGTTTGTGCCTAAGATCGTCCTCATTGATGGAGAGGACTACTCAATGTCCCATACTGGAAAGGTAAAGTTGGTAAGAGCTGGGAAGAAGAAAAAATTTTTTCTGGCTTATGGCTTTAAGAGAAGATACACATAGTTCCAGGTTCTTTTTATGCAAAGGCCTAGGGTGGTGGGGGAGGGTTGAGAAGAGGAGGCAGAAAAAAATGGATTGGTAGGGGGAACACCTTTGGAAAAAAAGCTGACATGTACAGGAATCAGTGCCTTGAGCATGTCCCTATTTCCAGCTTGCTGGAAATCAACTAAGAATTAGTTGAATTTTACCTCCCTGACATCATCCCCATTTCATTCCCCCTCAGGTTAAGACACATTTTACACTTAAATGAGTGGAGATGAAGATACCCATCTGACTCTCAGTGGGACGGTTCATTCACTCTGTGTTATCTAGTATATTCTAATCTATATAACTTTTCTTATTTCTGTTTGCTATCTGCTTGGGTAAAAGGGCTTATTTGCTATTCAGTATTTGTAATGGCCTTCCTTTCACTGACATTTGGTGGGAAGGGAGTCAAGCTTTTGGCTACAGGTTGTACCACTCCTATCCCATTAAAGTATAACAATCAGGAGGGTATTCTAAGTTTAAATACAAAATAATTTTCCCTAAATTTGCAATATTTAGAAGGAGAAATAGAATTAATATCCTCACTCAGAGAAGAACAGAGTTGGCCAGTTTCGTGGCATCAATCTCCTGTTCCTCTCCAGACAAGAATAAACATCTGTCTTGGAGAAACGTTAATGATATTTCAGAGATCTTTTCATGTCTTCCTGTGAGCCATATTTACACAAACCCACATAAATACAGACATAACATACATGGACAACAAATATGCACATATACACACACACATACACACTCTTTACATAAAGATGTATAGAACAAGAAGGCAGATAGATAACTTTTGCTGAAGTATAATTGGAATGAATACAAGAGTGACACAGTACTATAAAAATAATATCAGGAACACTAAATCTCAGAATGAACTCAACTTGACAGTGAAGGCTAAGGACAATAAAAATGGATTTTTTCATTTATATGGGAGGAAAGATCAAAGAAGGACAAGGGCTACTCCGTCCTTGTGGCATATAGGATGATGCTCATGTATTAAAAAAAAAATCCAGAAAGGAAAAGTATATAACTTTATTTTTCTTCTGTTTCTTCTGGCAAAGAAAACGAACTATGTTCTGAGAGCAATAAAACAAAAATGGTTATCAGAGAGTTGAAACCCAAGGCAAGTAAGGAGATAAAAGAGAGCATGTAATTGGGCTAAATTATTTCAAGTCATCAGAATCAGATTATTACAAACAAACTTCTCAAACCATGGAAACAATTAAAGAATGTGATTATAGAGATACTTTATAATCCTCAAAAAAAATCATAATGAAAAGGAAATGTGTTATGTCAAATCTGGAGATAGGCAAAAGTTCTTCACAACGTGTGGGGGGGGGTGATGGGGGGAAGGAAAGGGAGGGAGGAGGAGGAAAAGGGAAAGAAAGGGAGAGAGAAGGAGATGGAGGAAGGAAGAAAGGGAAAGAGAGAGGGAAGGAGAACGGGAGGGAGAGAAAGAGAGATGAAGTATGTATAAGTCATGTTTCTCTCGGTGTGAAAGAATTCAAAGATTCTTTTATAGTCACAAAAGACTTTATTTAGGCTATAACTGATGGACTAATTTCAAAGAAAGTACAATTAAAAGAAGTTTTGGGGAGTTTTTATATTGAAAATTGGGGGCTTCAGTCTGTAGGCTAACTGCTGACAAGGTTGTAAATTGTAAAAGATAGAGAAGGAAAGAGCCAGGATGTCTTTTAGATTTTATTGCTCCATATTCCTTAGCTAGGTATACAGTTTTGAGGAGTGCCTGGACTCTAATCCATCAGATAGATAGATGGATAGATAGATAGATAAATGGTGGATAAATGGATGGATGGATGGGTAGATGGACAGATGGATGGATGAATAAGATTGAACCTTCAAGCTATAGGTTATTGAGATTCACATTGACTCCTTAATGTTTTGTGAGCAAAGGGAATTGGAAACCAGCTTTAATAGATTAAATGATTTACAACTACAATTGCTTAGTAGTAGAGCTGAAATTCAAACTCAATTCTTCTGACTCACTTAAATTTTCATCATTGCATGTTGCATACTGCAATGAACTAGGAGGAAAGTATCTAATCTATAGAATAAAATTAATAAGGGTACATTCAAAATTCTACAGTTAGAGAAGTCAATTATGTAGGGAATCAGAAAGGCAGGAATATACAATAGAATCACTGACAAAAATAGAGTAATCAGGGAGAAAGATGATATTTTTGATTTTGGAAATTGACTCATGTGCCATTGTATTATTGAAATGCCAAAAGAAATCTAAACAAAGATTTAGGACAAAAATTCAATATACAAATTTGATGGTCAGTTTCATAGATGTAATAGATGAAACCCTCTGATCACTTAGAAAAAGAGCAGATAGAAGAATCCAAAGGAATATTTTATGTTAAATAAAATAATAAATTTACATTTCTATGAGTACTTTGTAGTTTACAAAAAGCCTTTTTCATAATAGCTGTTTTTATTATAATCCCTACTTCATATAAAGGGAAACTGAGGCTCAAAGAAATTAAGATTAAACAACTTGCCTTTGAGCACAGAACTACTAAATTTCTAATTTATTAAAGGATGGGAATTGAATCTAGGTCTTCTGACAAAGCCTAGTGTGTATTACACTATATCAGCATATCAGCTATCTGGTTAGAATAGAGTTAAAGCCACAATCCTCATCAACATCAGTTCCATTAGATCAAAGTCTGACCTAATTTGCTAACAGTATTAAATACATAAAGCCATCAGAAGTAATTTAATGCTTATCAGATATGCTTACTCCCTAATAAACCCTCACCTACCCCTTATTTCCACCTAATGAGGGAAATGGATTCAGAAAATGAATATATAATGAAGAGGCCTCCAATTTATTTCCATGAAAGAATTAGAAGGGTGTTTAGACTGCAGAAGGGATTGGCGTTTAGTGGGGTATTTAGCTGCTCCGTTGATTTCCATTTCATTTTGGAGCGGGTGACACACGGCTGTGGTTTGTCAACCTTTTCTTAGTCTAGGCAATTCATCACAGCCAAATATCGTCCATTTAAGCAATAAAGCATTCCTACTATTTAACATATATTTAGTTTCCTTCACTTTACATTGAGATTCATTGAGTACTAGTAGAACAAAGAAATTAAGCTTGCCCATCCATTAGAGGCAACCCTAGGGAGAACACATCAGAATCTAAGATTCATGATTCCTCAAAAGGAAATTGTCCAGATATCTACCAAGCCCACTAACTTGCCTAGCTCCTCAAATTCCCTGTTTTCCTTTGATGAACACGCCAAGTCAACAAGTATTTATGCTATATGACACTATGCTAGTGTCAGACACTATACTAAGTGCTGGAGATACAAAGGCAAAAAAAACCAAACAAACCCAAAAACAGTCCTTGATTCAAGGAACACATAGGCTATAGGAAACAACATGCAAATAAATACATATCAACAAGATTATATACACACACATCACACACATATATATATACACCTATGTATATATGTAATTAATATATATATGACTAAATTAAAGATAATCTCACTATCTCAGTTCTTAGGTACTTACTCATTAGATATATGTTGGGTTGATGAAGAAAAGAATACTAATGGCAGGAACCTAGAAAATCATTTAGCCCAGAATCCTCATTTTAAAAATAAAGAAAAGGCATTTAGGCTCATGTTCTTTAATTCTTTATTTTAATATTCTTTGTGCTAATTAATTCTCAATACAAATTTATCAATTGTCAAATATAGAAATAATAGAAAACTGCAATGATAGCTAAAACATTGAGAGGAAGCATGAGAATCCATAAAGATCATAGAAGTTTACAAAATAAGAAACTTAGAAGCAAAGTGACCTGACTCAATTCATATAGATAGTTGATGTCAGACATGGAATAAGAATTCACAATTTGACCAGAGTTCTTTATATATTGTATCTCTTAAAGGCAGCCAAAGGCAGCTCATTTCCTAAAGAATCTAGAGGCTTCCACTGAGTTGTTTTTGTTTGTTTGTTTGTTTTTTAATTAAAAATCAGGTGACAAAGCAGTGGAAGTACACCAAACAATCATGAATAATTTTGCCTAATTTTAAGTTTGTCACTATCTTGTAAGAACAACTTTAAATAGTATAAATTAATTTATTAATAATAATTATTTGTTTATTTATTTGATGGTGGTGATAATGAAAATAATAATTAACAAATTAAAATAAATAAAAGTAATAAATTTTATTTATATGTGTTTTCATTTTTTACTTCCATGAAACCTGGAACACCATTCTTATGGTTTTGTTTTATTTATTTAATATTTTCCCCAGTTACATTCAAAAGTTTTTTTTTCCATTTGTTTCTAAAATTTTTGAGTTCTAGGTTCTTTCTCTCATCTCTACTCATAATTAAGAAACCACTTGTGAAATTATATAAAATATATCCCCAAAAGTCATATTGTGGAGGGAAAAAATTTTCCCATCTTAATAAAGGAAAAAACCCTCAAGAAAAGTTAAATTTTTAAAAAAGAAAAAGAGAAAAGACTTCAGCCTGTATTCAGTCACAATCAGTTTCTTCTCTGGCCATGGATAGGATTTTTCATCATAAGTCCTGCTCATCATTTCCTAGAGAACAATAATATTCCATCATAAACACACACCATTCTTAGGCATCGCCAATCAATGGGCATCTCCTTAATACTGGAATACCATTATTTTTATTATTAAAGGCTTTTTTATTTTCAAAACTTATACATAGATAGTTTTCAGCATTCAAACTTGCCAAATATTGTGTTCCAAATGTTTTCCCTCCCTTCCCCCTACCTCATCCCCAAGATGGCAAATAATCCAATGTATGTTAAACATATGCGGTTCTATACAATTTCCACAATTATCATGCTGTATAAGAAAAATCAGATCCAAAAGGGAAAAAAAGTGAGAAAGAAAACAAAATGCAAGCAAACAACAACAAAAAAAGTGAAAATACTATGTTGTAATCCACACTCAGTTCCCACAGACCATTCTCTGGGTGCAAATGGCTCTCTCCATCACAAGTTCATTGGAACTGGCCTAAATCATTTCATTGTTGAAAAGAGCCACGTCCATCAGAATTGATCATCATATAATCTTTTGCTGGTGTGTACAATGATCTTCTGATTCTACTTACTTCACTTAGCATCAGTTCATGTAAGTCTCTCCGGGCCTCTGTGAAATCATCCTACTGATCATTTCTTATAGAATAATGTTATTCTATAACATTAATATACCATAACTTATTCAGCCATTCTCTTTATAATCTCTTTGTGATACAGGCCCAATAGAGACACTGCTGGATCAAAGGGTATGCACAATTTGGTAATACTTTGGGCATAGTTCCAAATCTCCATGTGGGGTTAAAATCAGGTAGAGCATTTTTAACGTGTTTTTGGAGTGGGCTCTCATTCTGTACTCACAATAGCTCACAAGAGATTGTTTTTTTTTTTTTTAATCTTACTTGACCAGTGAGTTGCTTATTTACATTGATTTCTTCAGACAATATCCATTTTCATCTTCATCAGAATAGTTTCTTTGTGTTTTCAGAATTTTATTCTAGAGAGCTTTTTTTTTCCTTTTGTACTGACTTCCTTATAGATTTTTTAGCCCAAGAGATTTCTATTTATCCTTTTTGTCAAGTCTTTAAAATCTATTCTCATGCAAATTAAGACAACTCTGAGCTACCACTACATACCTCTCAGATTGGCTAAAATGACAGGAAAAGATAATGATAAATATTGGAGGGGATTCAGGAAAACTGGGACATTAATATATTGTTGGTGGAACTATGAACTGATTCAACCATTCTGGAGAACAAACAAACAAACAAAAACAACTCAGTGGCAGCCTCTAGGTTCTTTAGGAAATGAGCTGCCTTTGGCTGCCTTTAAGAGATACAATATATAAAGAACTCTGGTCAAATTGTGAATTCTTATTCCATGTCTGACATCAACTATCTATATGAACTGAGTCAGGTTACTTTGGAGATTTATGGAGATTTATGAGCCTGATTCCAGAAATGTATTACAATGTATTACAATGCTTAATGAAAGGGCCTTCCCCCCAATTTAGAGTATGTGAAAGAATCCTTTGACTATTTCCTTTTAACACTGAATAGCAGAATTGTATATGTCCACAGACATAAGCAGGTAAATATCTCTTTTCCATGAAACTTTTAATTGAGGAGAAAAAAAAATATTAGTCTCTGTGAGGGAAAAGGACTATCTCATATATTATCTTATCTCCCCATGAGACTATCATGTGTCTGTAGACCCATAGTGCATATTTCTTGTCCCTGCTTGATCTGCTATTTCCTGATCTTAGATAAATGAGTATCTAAGAAGAAAAGATCAAATTATTGTCCTTTGCAAAGTTTGTGGAAGAATCTTCCACTAATTACAACAGTCAAGCCCGATTACAAACCAGCACTGATAACCAAACCATTTATGTCAAAAATTAACTGACTTTTTAAAAAAATGAACTGATTTATAAAAGACACTGTCCTAAAAGCAAGGAACAACTTTTCCATTACTTATGCCACAAGTAGAAATCACTTAGTTGCAAAGGGTAGAAGGGACATGTTTAGTAGTAACTGATTTGTTTAAACCCATTCCCCCAGGGAATTAATGAGTATATGAAAAGAGAGAGTTCCCTAGTTCAAAGGGATGTTTCTGTGTTTTTATCATTGTTTTGTATTTTCATAATTTAACCATCCTTTTGTAAAAACTAACTATTATTTATTGTTTAATTAGTACTGACTAGTTGGTTACATGATACTGATGTGAACTTAACTAATTAAATGATATTAGTGAAACAGATTGGATGTGAGGTCAATAACAATGGTATGTTTTTATTATTATTATAGCTTTTTATTGACAAAACATAAGCTTGGGTAATTTATCAACACTGACCCTTGCAAACACTTCTGTTTCAACTTTTCCTCTCCTTCCCTCCACCCTCCCCCCACCAGATGGTAGGCAGTCCCATACAAGTTAAATATGTTAAAGTATATGTTAAATACAATATATGTATACATATTTATACAGTTCTCTTGTTGCACAAGAAAAATCAGATTTAGAAAGGTAAAAATAACCTGGGAAGAAAAACAAAAATGCAAACAAACAATAACAGAAAGAGTGCAAATGCTATGTTCTGGTCCATACTTATTTCCCAGTGTTCTTTCGCTGGGTGTAGCTGGTTCTGTTCATTACTGATCAATTGGAATTGAATTTGATCCTCTCCTTGTTGAAGATATCCACGTCCATCAGAATTGATCCTCATATAGTATTATTGTTGAAGTGTATAATGATCTCCTAGTTCTGCTCATTTCACTCAGCATCAGTTCATGTAAGTCTCTCCAAGCCTCTCTGTATTCATCCTGCTGGTCATTTCTTATGGAAAAATAATATTCCATAACCTTCATCTCCCATAATCTTCTATTGAGGGGCATCCACTCAGTTTCCAGTTTCTTGCCACCATAAAGAGACCTGCCACAAACATTTTGGCACATACGGGTCCCTTTCTCTTCTTTAGTATCTCTTTGGGATATAAGCCCAATAGTAGCACTGCTGGATCAAAGGGTAGGCACAGTTTGATAACTTTTTGGGCATAATTGCATATTGCTCTCCAGAACGGTTGGATTCGTTCACAACTCCACTAACAATGCATCAGTGTCCTAGTTTCCCCACATTCCCTTCAACATTCATCATTATTTTTTCCTGTCATCTTAGCCAATCTGACAGGTGTGTAGTGGTATCACAGAGTTGTCTTAATTTACATTTCTCTGATCAATAATGATTTGGAACACCCTTTCATATGAGTAGAAATAGTTTCAATTTCATCATCTGAAAATTGTCTGTACATATCCTTTGACCATTTATCAATTGAAGAATGGCTTGATAACAATGGTATTTTTAAAAAAGAAACTACAACAACCTCTCAGAGTTACCCAACAATACTAAAGGAAGGAGTGATAGTCATTCTTTGTGGATCCAGCCTGCCACTTTGAGAAAGGGTTGGGGAACGAAACCTATGTGTTATACCATTAATAGTAAACAAGTAACCCAAACAAGGAAGGACATCTTTCCTGCCCACCTCTAGACAACTGCCTAGAATGAGTTCACATAGTCCGCCTTGAATGAACTATACCCTGGGGTTTTGAAAGAATAAATGGATGTGACTCCTCAGCCATTGTGGAGAGATCCTACAGGAAAAAAGAAAAATGTCCTGATATTCAATAAGAGAAAGAGAGTCTGAAACCTATAGGCCAGTGAACTTGATATCTATAGCTGACCAAATTCAACTATATATATAGATATGTACATATCTATTATATATATATTAAAAATAATAAAAAAGGAATATTAAAACATTTTAAAGGAATAATTAAAGAACAGTTAGAAGTGGTAGCAGGGATCACAAAAAGCCAACATGGCTTCCTCAAGAACAAATCATTAATTTTTTTGTTTAATAGGTTCTTTATCAGGGAAGGATTATAGAAAGACTTTGTTCAGATCTTAGAAAAGCATTTGACAAAAATTCTCATGCCATTCTTATAGAAGAAAAATTTGAGTAAGGTGAGTGAGGCAATAACACAATTAGATAAATTCCAAACTGGCTGAATGTTCAGACCCAAAAGGTTAATATTTCACTGTCAGCTTAGAAGAATATCTCTATTAAAATTGGTCCAGAGGTCTGTCCTTAGTTCTGTTTAGTTTACCTGTTTAACCATGATTCAGAATAAGTCACCGATGGCATGCTCCTTAAGTTTGCTATCAACACAAAACCAAAACAATAGAAAGTTTGATGTTCAGTTATGTCCCACTCTTTGTGAATCCCAATTGGGGTTTTCTGGGTAAAGATACTGGAATGGATTGCCATTTTCTTTCCAAATCATATTATAGATGAGGAACTGAGGCAAATAGGATTAAGTGACTTGCCCAGGGTCATACAGCTAGTTAAGTATCTAAAGTCACATTTAAACGCAGATCTTCCTGGCTCCAAAACTGGTACTCTAGTCACTGTGCCACTTAGCTGCTTGAATAAAATGTTAGCCTGAAACAAACACAATGAAACTCAAAAGGGATAACTATAAAATCTTACACATGGATTCAGAAATCACTTCACAAGTTAAATGAGCCAGACTGCAAAATCCATAGAAGTTATAAGTACAGTATATTAACCAAAAAAGAGGCAATAGTACCACTGCATATTCTCCTACCTAGACCAAAATTCTTTAAAGCCTCTGTACTAAAGTTCCAAATTCTTCCTAAGTATTTCCATTTGCCTAAATCACCATTTTCACTTTGAATTAAACATCTAAATCCAAACATATCACATTGTCTCCCAAACTGTCACTTCATATCATTTCTTAATCCTATTTACTATACCATTGATGTCAAACTCAAAAAGTAATGGATCACTCACCCATACATAAGAGTTCCTGCTGGCCACATATTGACTTAGTTTTTAAAATATAATATTATTGGGGTAGCTAGATGATGCAATGGATAGAGCACCAGCCCTGAAGTCAGGAGGACTTGAGTTCAAATCTGGCCTCAGACACTTAATATTTCCTAACTGAGTTACTCTGGGCAAGTCACTTAGCCCCAGTTGCTTCAGCAAATACATATATAACAATGCAATACAAAAATACAATAAAATATATCTCTATATATCTCTATATCTCTATTATCTATATATATATGTCATCTATATTTTATTGTATTTTTGTTAAATATTTCTCAATTACATTTTAATATGATTCAAGTCATACTAGGAAATGCTATGAGCTATATGTGGCCTGCAACAGTTATTTGACACCTCTGCCCTATATCATGTTATCTTTCTTATGTAATCTATAGTTCTCCAAAAACAGTCTTGGAACTTGAATTGTGACTAGTGGTATGAGAAGGTGAAGTGGTAAGAAGACATATTTTTCAACTTTATGATGGAAGCTCAAGATGGGAGAGGTAAAGGAGGGAGCCAGTCTTATTTTTCTTCCATTTTTCTGTCCTAGATACCAAAGAAAAAAATGGCCTAAGCTGATAGAATAACCTAATAACACTGAAATCCCATTTGGATAGGAAAGGGGCATTGATTTGAAATGTATTTATAGCTATAATTATTTAAGTTGGATATATATAAATATAAGAAATCAGAAGATAGGAACCATTTTCCATAACTACCTTAGGGTAGCCATGATCTTCCCCAAATCAAATGTGTCAATAAGAGGTCAGAGGCACAGCTGTAATGATGAAATTTGAACTATGATTTTTCCCCAGACTTTTCCACTGTCCCTGATTTACTCTACAGAAGTTTAGAACTAAAGTTTAAAGGTTCAGCAACTAATTTAGAGCACAAAACAAAGAATACAAGTTTCCAATTCAAACTCAATCCAAAGAAGATGGAGTCTGGTTAATTTTGTGTTCTTAATCTTTTTTTCTAGAGATGAGTCTGGAAAGATTGAAATGCAGGCAATGTCTAGTGAATAGGGAGTTGGTCTTAGGTTCAGGTCCAATCTCTGATGCATAGGGACTGTGCCAAACCAGGTACAATGACTTAACTTCTTAGTGTCCTCAGTGAACTCTCTGAGACTGGTGACAATTTACTCTGCTATAGGGAATTTCTTCCATAGGAATTTTCATACCCATAAAATCACTGATCTTTTCCCCTTCTTCCCTCCTTTTTAAAGTTTTATTTTTTGTTTGTTTATTCTTTTCAAATGTGAAATTTCTTATATTCCTCATTATTTAGGCTTAGGAAACTAGTTTTGCCCTGGGAAAACTCTGTTCAAAGTCTATGATTGCTAGACATCTGGATGAGAAAGGCTTCATACTAATGAGAGCTCAGACCCATTTTTTTAAGAGATCCAAGAAGCTTAAGAGATTGTATGAGCATCAGAACTACACTCTGCCCACTCATAGCAAACGTGACGTTTACATATTTAGAAGATTTCCAAAACAATCATAGATAGAATAGCTCTTTGAAGAGGAATGGTTTCAAAAATGGCCTGATGGGAGACTATGTATGTGAGAAAAATCCTGTCCCCATATCATAACTGCCTATGATGCATTCAAAAGCTGGGGGTGTGTTCTGTGCAGATGTCACAGAAGCAATATTGCAAGACAGGCTGAGGTACAGCCGGAGTCCTATTCTTCTCATAGCCTCCTCAACCTTTTGGCAGTGGAAATGAAATAACTCTTGTGTAATCTTAGCCCCACTAATATTAGTTCTCTTTCAAATATTACACTCCGGAGTCAAACAGGTGATCCCGTATTGCTCAATATCCTGTTAAGAGCCAGCTGCCGGATACCCTTGGTTGGTTTCATCAGGCACATTATATTAGTGCCTGAATCCAGAGTGAAGCCTGCTGAATGCTGTAATAAGCAGACCTGTACACGCCTCATTTTCAGTCCTCCCAAATGAAAAGCATCTATTCAGTTTTGCACCAGGAAATTATTTCATCTTTTCCATTACCATCAAAAGTCTTTGTAAATCAAGCGGAAACTGCTGTCTTGGCCTTATAAAGCTTTTTTTTTCTCCTTATGATCTCTCTCTCTCTCTCTCTCTCTCTCTCTCTCTCTCTCTCTCTCTCTCTCTCTCCTCTTTTTCTCTCCCTCCCTCTCTCCTTCTTTCTCTTTGTCTCTGTCTCTCTTTCTTTCTCTCTCTCTTCCTTTCTCTCTATCTCTCTCCCCTCATTCTCTCTCTCCCTCCCTCTCTCCTTCTCTCCTTCTTTCTGTCTCTCTTTTTCTCTCTCTCCCTTTCTCTCTCTCTCTCCCTCTTTCCTTCTTTCTGTCTCTTTTTCTCTCTCTCCCTTTCTCTCTCTCTCCCCTCTTTCTCTTTCTCTCTCCCTCCCCTCTTTCTCTCTCTCCCCTCTTTCTCTTTCTCTCTCTCTCTCTCTGTCTCTGTCTCTGTCTCTCTCTTTCTCTCTCTCTCTCTCTTTCTCATACAACCTTAATACAAGGTAACCACATCCATATATACAGAGTCCAAAAGATAACAAGAATGTGATTTTAAAATTATTAACCCCTCCTATTATGTCTATATGAAATCTTCATAGGTTGTTCTTTCTGCAGTTGAAATTCCCTTTCTGCAGTTGAAAGACATGAAAGACTGGGAAGAAGAAAACAGATTAAATAAAGCAATCAAACAACAAACATTTATTAAGATAAAAAAAAAAAAGAAAAAAAACTGAGGAAAGCATTTTGTTCTCATTTTTTTTTCAGACTTTTGAAAACCTAAAAAAAAAAGAAGAATCTTCACTTCACTTTTACCACCTCACTCCCTTCTCCCACGTATTGAAAATAACCCTTTATAGCTTTTGTGGGTTTTCTTGTGGCTAAGTAGAACTCAGCAAGAATAATAAGAATAATAGCTAGCATTTATATTGTGCTTTAAGATTTGCTAAGCAATTTGCATATTTTATCGCATTTGATCCTCCTAAGAACCCTGCAAGGAAAGTGTTATTATCCCTATTTGAAAGGTGAGGAAAATGGCACAATGAAACTTATTCAGACTTATAGGCTACCAGGAATCTGACATAGGATTTGCACTCAGATCTTTGTTTCTGATTCTAAGTCCAACACCTCATCCTTTGCTTCAGAATAATTGTTTCTTTAAAGTGAGTGAGGACCTCCTCAAAGGGCCAGTGCCAATGTTTATAGACTAGAAGGAAGCTTTGAGTATTTGCTGATTATTTAAGGACCTGGCACATTGTCTGTAGGAAAGAAAACAAGAGGCTTCCAAAAAGTGGTCAGTGGGTTAGGTAAACATACTTTGAGGAAAGAAAAAGAAAAGGAAGAAGCATTTATTAAGCACCTACTATGTGCCAGGCACTGTTCTAAATCCTTAAATTCATCATTTGATCCTCACAACAATCCTAGGAATTGTGCTATTATAATTAAATTCTATTGTGATCCACATATTGTGATTGAGCAAATTGAGGGAGAGAGAAATTAAGTGCCCTACCCATGATCACACAGCTAATAACTAAGAAAGGATATGAATTCAGGTCTTCCTAGCTTAAGATCCTATACTCCCACCACTTAGCTACCTCTAAAGCATAGTCTATACATAGTCTCTCCATAACAACTTTCCTTGCTGTGCATTTGGCCCTCACATTTGTAAGAGCTAACAAGTGGGATACTTTACTGGGGAATGTTTTTCTTCTGTAATTCCTATATCAAATTCTATTCAAACCCATATCCAAAACAAACTGATAAAACATGATTGCATAATTTATAAATGTACTATGTCATGTGTATGTATGATGTGTGTATATGTGCCAGGTATATTGTTATATTTATATCTATATCAAATGAATATGTGTATGAGTATATATATATGTATGTATAAAACTGTTTTTCAAAAGCCTTTGCTCTTCTCTCCTGTATGCATTTGTATTCTACTAGACAAACATTATAGGGAGAATGTGAAAGACTCAGCAATCTCTGCTGCCATCTTCTGATGTTATTCATAATCGACAAAAAGGGCAAAAGCCCAAGAAAAGATAAGGTCCCTTTTCCTCAGCCAAAATAAGGACCCCACTTCTACCCCTAATAAAATGTGTTGAACCAGAAAGACAGCAATTCAAATGCCTTATGAGCAATGAAAAAGCCTTTCTTCCCCCATTCATTCCATCTCACAAGCCAGTGGAAATCTGTTCCAGTTCAGAGGTATCAGAGTACAATGAAACCAGGGCTTTGGATTCGGAGGACATGGCTTCAAATCCTGACTCTGTTACTTACCACCAATATGACCTTGGACAAGAGTTTTCAGCTCTAATTTTATAGTCTTTTTTTTTAGTTCAACTACTCACTGTGAAATCTTAATAGGTAGTTGTTTCTGTAGTTGAAATTCAACCAGGGATATGAAAGGGGTAGGTAGGAAAAAAAAGTAAAAACTATGTGTATGACATTTGGAGCATCACTTGACTATTCTAAGCTTCAATTTCCTCATTTCCAAAATGAAAGGGCTAAACTAAATGATCCTAAGGTTCTTAGCAGCCACAAATCTCGGCCACTGTGATCTAAGTAATTGGGAGTTCTTGCAACCCAAGGACAAGTACCAAAAACCAGGCCCCAGAAAATCTTATCCTCAGTCACTTTGTGTGTTCATTAGAGCTGAAAATGAGGGGAAAGAAGAGCTAACTTAACTCTTCTGTTAGTTTTCTATTAATAACTAATTATTTTTACTAACTTGATGTTAAACTCTCTTAATTAAATGCTAAACTCTGCCATTTCTAGTGACCTAGGAACTGTAAATACCATTAATACCTTTTAAATTCAGTGCCTCCTAATTTTGGTGCCCTGGGATAAAATATCCTGGGATAAAAGCCCAGATTACCTATCTTAGTCATAGCATTATTTCAGATATACTGTATTTCCTCATTCCAATTTTTGTGCAGTATATTTCTCTTCATTTCCAAAAAGAGCCTCTCCCCTCACCTCCAAAGGCAAATGGACTTCATTTTTAAGAAGTATTCCTCATGTATTTTTCCACCTATACTTTTCTTCACTTATTTCATTTCACCTCATTACTCTAAATTGAAGACAGTTCTCATCTCTCCTATTTAATAATTGGTTGGGGAAACTATGCACATTTTGCTATTTTAATTTCTGCTCATAAGGCAATGCTGCCATCCTATTAATCATTTTGAATTCTCTCCCAATTGCTAACATTTTTCTAGTCTTGAGTTACCTTATAAAACTGAACACAGTAATCCAGGTGCACTCTCCCCAGAGCGCTGTGGAGAGGATCTATTTATTGCTTTCCAGACCCAAGCTGCTCTGCATACATAGCCTAAGTCCTGTGGTGAGAGGTTCCCTCTATGTACTGCACCTGACCTCTCTCCATTCCTATCATAACTCTCATCCTTCACTCTAGGTGGTAGAAATTGATTGCCTATTAAATGCTGAGTGAGGAAGTTTACCTCCATGATTATATTTGGTGTAGATGCATAGGACTGCTTCTGGCATACCATAGATAAACACAGAGAGAAATTTCAGAAACAAGGTCCCTCAATTCATCCCGAAGCTGCTATATCACTCCCTCAAGATATACTTCATCTGAGATTCTGTGAATATGCAGTGTCAGTTCTGATCAGAAAAGATGTCATTTAGAAGGGAAGGTAATGATATCTTTCTTGTACCTTGGGCATCATGCAATCACTGAATTTCCTTGAATTAGAAAGTATCTCTGGTTATGCAATCAAAATATACTAATGAAATAATTTTCCTATTCATGCTGTTATATGCTCTATTTTGTGGCAAGATTTCATGAATTTCCATATTAGCAATGGATTTCAGAATATTAGGGCTAAATATTACCTAACTCTGAGGTACCTTTTAGCCCTAATATTCTGTTCATTTTACAGATTAGGAAACTGAGGCCCAAAGAAGGAATGAGACTTCACCAAGGCAGCAAAGTCAAGTCTTGAGACTTCTGATTCCAAACTAGTATCATTTTTACTATCCCAAAGACTAGGTTAAAAGTCAAAATACACAAATAAATCATTAAAAAGGTCCAAGGTGTTTGGTTTGTAATTTTATGGGGAAATCAGGTGGCACAGTGGCTAAAGTATCAACTCTGAAGTCAGGAAAACTGATCTACCTCTATTTTCTTATCTGTTAAATGATCTGAAGAAGGAAATGGCAAACCACTCCAGTATCTTTGAGAAGAAAATCCCAAATAGATTCACAAAGAATTGGATATAAATGAACATCAATCACAGTAACAAAATCTATCTTTGCAACTGAACATTCTTAGACATAGGTGATAATGCTATTAGCTATATGCTATTAGCTATAGTATCTTTGTGCTAAGTGAACCTCCTTAAAGGCCATTTCATTGACATGACAATAGTATAATATAAAAAGACATTTTAAGGGAGGATATGAAAGGTTTGTGCTCTGGCTGTTTTCATTAGTATAAGTAATAATAGAGTACTAGAAACCTTAGGAAATAACTGTTCCCAAATAGCATCTTTCTATTGTCAAAGCTTTTCAAGAATGAAGGTGCCATCTCCTCCATGGTAGTCCATTATAGTATTTTAAAATCAATCAAATGGGTATTTACTGAGCACCTACTTATGAGCAAGGCACTGTATTGTATGTCATGGTTCAATAGAGATTAATTAGATCAGTCCCCTTCTTCAAGAGGAAAGGAATATACAGATAAACAAGTAGAATGACTAATAATGCTAGAAGCCATAAAAGCAAATCTTAACTTAGAAGGAACTCTACAGTTCTGTGATTGGTCATACCTGATCTACTTATGATAAGGGTATTCCAAAGTGACTAAAATTTGTTTAACTTGGGTTAGAATATCCAACTCCTTTTGTATACCATAGTATACCACCAGCTTTAAAATCTATAGTAACTTTGGCCAGTCTATGATCTGGGTAGCAGTTAAGAATAGCCATTTGTACTGTTTCATTTCCCCAGATTTAGAAACTACTGGGATCCAGAAAATAGCATGTGATGTGCTTATCTCTTTTTGCCTTTATTGAGGTATACAGATGTACAGCTAGGTAGTACAGTAAATAGAATACCAGGCCTGAGTGAAGAAGATCTGAGTTCAAATCTGACCTCAGACACTTACTAGCTGTGTGACTCTGGGCAAGTCATTTAATTTTTTTGTTTGCCTCAATTTCTTCATTTGTAAAATAAACTGAGAAGGAAATGGCAAACTAGTATCTTTGCCAAGAAAATGCCAAATAGAGTTACCAAGATTCTGAAACAAGCTAAACAAGAAGAAGATATACATGTATCTCCTTGAATTTTTCTTGTATGAATGGATTTCCACATGTTTTGCATGTTATTCCTCACATTTTGTGGGTAAAACCAACTGAGTATAAGTAATCTCCACTCTTTGGAATCTTGACTCTTACTAATACATGAAGGATACTGAGAATATTTTGAACTAATTCCTATCCTCAATGAATTTATAATATAAAGGAGAAAAAAAGATATATACATATGTTGGGGAGTGGGTGGAAACACAGAATAGTCTTAAACATTCTAAATGAATGCTTTGGGCAATAAATTCTTTGGAAATTCAAAAGAGGAAAAATTTAACTAGGAAGGCCAAAGAAGTTTTCAAAATCAGACACTGTCGGTCATTTACAATGATTGAATGCCTACCTATCATATTATGCTACACTGTGCACTAAAAGAAGCCCCAAAAAACCTTGTCTGAGAGCAAAAGACATAAAATAGATGCATCTTTTTCTTA
This sequence comes from Antechinus flavipes, assembly GCF_016432865.1. Lineage (NCBI taxonomy): Eukaryota > Metazoa > Chordata > Mammalia > Dasyuromorphia > Dasyuridae > Antechinus > Antechinus flavipes. The sequence goes on along the minus strand of NC_067399.1, from coordinate 301,070,071 downwards.
AGGGGAAAAAATTACTGAAAGTGAGACTGGATATAACTAAAAGGACATTTAAGTTGTAATCATTCAGTGTGTACACATTTGAAATTTAAAGTCATTGCCAAATTTATTGTTACCTATTCACTAAGACACATTTATTGCTTCATCTCCTTTTGTTTTCTTGCTTTTTTTTAGACATCATTTGGGTATGTTCTAGATGACATGGTGACAGGCTCAAGCCAAGAAAAGAATATTCAGGTTTTGAATCACATTATTACATGCTGACTTACAGTCAGCTCTGCCATGATAAGGTTCACTGTTACCTCTAATAACATAGGTGAACTAAAGTATCTTTATCACTGCCCAAAGATGAGACTTATTTCAAAGGACTCATTCTGTCATTCTCCCCATGAGAGAGGCATGTGCTATAGTAGATGAAGAATTAATTTGCCATCAATATGCTATGTAGATAATGTGCTATTACTAACAACCAGGAAAATCTAGATTCATTTTCTGTGTTCAGATACTTACTAGCTGCATGACCCTAAGCAAGTCAATTCCAAGCTTTAGTTTCTCTGTTTGTAAGATGGAGAGAATAATTACCCCTGTTCCTTAGAGTTCCTCAATAATAAAATGAGGGGGTTGGATTTGCTGATTTCTAATGCTCTTTTCAGCTCTAAATTTATGTTCTGTGTTCCTGGGTATGTTAAATCCTATACAAATCTTTAATAGGCTATATACATGTCAGCAATTTATTATTATTATTATTATTCCCCCTATAACAAGGGAACATATTGTCTGTTATGAAACCATCTTTTCACTCTATATTCCAAAATATTAAGATTTTGTTTCAGTGTATATCTATGATGTTCTTTCTTATCATTAAAGACAGCTACATGGCATATGGTAGAAAAAGAATCAGACATAAATGCAGAAAGACCAGTTTGAATCCTGTTTCAGTTATTAGCAATGTGACCCTAGGCAAGTCATTTACTTATCTCATCCATAAAAGGAAATAATAATAGCAAATGCCTCATAAAGTTATGGTGAAGATCAAATGAGATAATGTAACTAAAATCAACCTTGAACTTTGGGATATATTAACGGACTGAAACCAGTGTAAGAGAATTTTAAGGAGCAATCTCATTTGACCTTCCATCCATAAATCCATCAACAAATCTAGGGATATAGTAATCAACATATCGAAGCCCAGAGAAAAGGGAGTCTACACTCTCAAAGAGCTTTATTTAAAAGATAAGGTATACATATGCATAAAGGTCAATAAGCAAATAAAGAAGCATATTACTGTTGGGGCATATACTAAATTTTATAGGCATTCAGTACTCAATGTTAGGAGGTCCAGGAGAGATTTCTCAGACAGAATTTGAACTGAACTGATAATATAGTGTAGTGTAAACTAGGTGGTACAGTGAATAGAGCACTGACCCTGGAGTCAGGAAGACATGAATTCAAATTGCTGCAAACACTTACTATTTGTGTGAATTAGGACAAGTCATTTAAGCTAATTATCTCCAAAAAAAAAAAAAAGACATAATGTAATAGAAAGAACATTGAGATTTGAGATTTTTAAAAAATTCTAGGTTTAAATTCAGCTCTGTTGGTTAATAACTCTGTTAGTAATCCTGCAAGACTCACAATCTCTCATGTCTCAGTTTTCTAATCTGCAAAGGAGAGTATTGAATGAGATGATCTCAGGTTTCTTCCAGCTCCAAATCCTATAATCATATGAAATAACATCAGAAACTTAACAGTAGAGTAGAGAAGGGTCATTAGGTCTAGAGGCAAAAAAGGCGTGAATTGTAAGCAAAGACACAGAAGTAGGTAAATGCTAGGTTGCTCAATACCAAAGATGGCTAGCTATCAAGCCATCAAGATATAGAGCTCTTAACCTGGAGACAGGAAGATTAATTTAAATCAGGCTTTTCTTAGCTGTGTGATTCTGGACAAGTTACTTAACATCTCTGTGTCAGCTTTCCCAACTGTAAAACGGGGATAAAAAAAAGACGAATATATCTCAGGGATGTTATAAGGGTCAACTGAGAATTTGTGAAGCTCTTTATATAGCATATAGGAGGCACTTAATAAATGCTTATTTCCTTCCTTAAATTCATTATAACTCCATGAAAATGTAATGAGAGAGAAGAATGAAAAAAAAAAAAAAAGAAGTCAGATAAGCCTTGGGAGAGAGGTGAGGGCCACACATATAAACCTATGACATAGAGGACACAAATCATGGTGAGAAAACACATAGAACACACTTGCAGATGTCAAAAGAAAGAACAAGAAAAGGAAAAAGGATATCATTCAAAGATTATATAATCCATCCCCTCAATTTTATAGATGAGAAAAGTAAAGCCCCCAAGAGGGTGTATTACTCAAGGGCAGAAAAATTAGGATTTGAACCCAGGACCTCTGACTGCAAAGCTAGGTGACTTTAATGTTTAAGAGCAAAAGGAGGAGTTTTCAGCTAAATTTCAAATTAGCCAATGATATTGAAAACACAGAGGCAAATGAGAACAATTGAAGAACTTTAGAACTGAAAAGGACCTTAGAGATCATTTAATACAAACTTTTTATCTTATAAATGATGAAAAATTGACACAGAGTAGTCAAGTGACTTTTCTAATATCACAGAAGAAATAAGTAGAATAGCAAAGATCTGGGTCTTTGGTCTGCAAGTTCAATGTACTGTCCATCAAGTCATAATGCCTTTCAAAGATTTGATTCAGTGACTAGGAGACTGCTGTTTACCCCGGAGAGTGCCATTTCAACAAGTAAAAAAAAAAAAAAAAAAAAAGTAAAATGGTAAAAAATAAACAGTGAATGAGCAATAAGAAATTGAAGAACACATTATAAAATCTTTGAGATGTTCACCATTGAAAGGAAGGAAAAAAAGATTTTAGCTAAAGAAGGCAGTTAGCAGAATAGAATGAAGAAATTTTTTGATTAAATGAACAAAAAGCACTTATTAAATATATGCACCAAATATGTGCTAAGCATTACAAGTACACATCTAATACAATCCATGCCTCCAAAGAATTTCATTTTATAGGGAGAGGAAACAGATATAGCTAAATGCTGGAGTAGATGGGATATTTTAGTTTGAAAAATGACAGGATGGGTGAATGGAATCGTAAAGGGAGTAAATTGATACAATCCTTTCCAAAAACAATGATCAAAATGATTGAATTTGAACTCAGACAGGTGTTCCTGACTCCAGGACCAGTGCTCTATTGACTGTACCATCTAGCTTCCCAGAAAGAAAAAAAAAGAGAAAAGAAAACCAGAAAAGTTACTGAGAAAATGACTGGGGAGTGAAGTAAAGTGAAGCATACCTGGGATTGGCTCCAGATGTAGTAGGTAAAAGGGAGACCTTTATACATCTCAAAGCAAAGACAGGAAAATTAGGGTCATTTGTCAAGAGTGACCAAGCTAACAGGGGCTGTAATTGAAGAATAAGGAGAAGAGAAATTTGTAATAGCCATTGTGAGGAACATTCTATATTATTTATAAGACAGGAATAGAAAGAATTTTTACTTGGCTGTATGAGCACAATTACTATATCTTTCTCTAGTCGTGATCTGCAATGGGAAGCAAGATTGGAGAAAGAAGGCAGTAAGGACAATTGAGGTTAGGGACTGACTCAAAGAAAGATCAAGGATTCAAGACTAATGTTGAAGTGGTTGACCGTGTAATCCAATAGATGTAGCAGAATAATAATGGTAGCAAATAAAGATTCTAAGGTCAGAAAAAATGGAATAATCAGATCAAGGCCTATCAAGGTGAGATAACATATTGTGATGAATTTTAGGAACCAAAATATAGTCATCCTGTCACTCCTAACCTCACCACTATTATCAAGACCACCACCACTATGGAAAAGACTGAAATTTTCATAAAATCATAGAATGTTTGAGTTTAAAGGTCTTTAAAGACCCATAAAATACCTGGAAATAACTGTGTATGGGGGAGAGGGGGAAAAGAGGTGTAGGAGGTCACATACCAAGATGTAATAGAGTCAATGGCTAGTTCCTAGATCACCTCTAAGACTTGTATTCTGGTCTCTCTGTATAATAACTAAGTAAAAGATTTTTTTTTAATTTCAAGTAAGTTGATTTTTATATAAAGGTTTTATTTTCAAAACACATGCATGATAGTTTTCAACATCCACTCCCTGCAAAACCTTGTGTTCCAATTTTTTTCTCTTTTTCTTCTCTCCACTCCCTCCCCTAGGTGGCACATAATCCAATATATGTTAAACATGTGCAATTCTTTCATACATATTTCCACAATTATCATGCTGCCCAAGAAAATTCAGATCAAAAATGAAAATAAAAAAGAGAAAGAAAACAAAATGCAACAACAAAAAGTGAAAATACTTTGTTGTGAACCACACTTAACTCCCATAGTCCTCTCACTAGGTGCAGATGGCTCTCTATCACAAGACTATCGGAACTGGCCTGAATCACCTTGCTGTTGAAAAGAGAAAAGTTCATCAGAATTAATCATCGCATAATCTTCTTGTTGCTGTGTACAATGAATAACTTAAATTTTAAAGATATAAATGACATTGAGAGCATTGCTATTTACATTTCTCTCTTCTGCCCTTTACATACTCATTACACAGCTACATTCATTAGATATTAGTCTAGAATAAGACATTAATGAATCTTTGCTAGTGGGAGATATAAACTAGTAGAAAGGCTGGTTAATTTGAAAGCAATAGATAATTGGGTTTGTATCCTGTCTTAACACTTATCAGCTATATGACTTTGAACAGGTTCTTTAGTTCTTTGAATCATAATTTACTCATCTGCAAAATGGGAATGGTGTGTGTATACTAACTACTTTAGAAGATTTTGCAAAGATAAATCAAATGCTGAAATGAAACAAATCCATCATCTCATCGATCTGGATGTTCCTGCCAAGAATGCATATTACGATCCCATCCATGACTGTCCCTGCCCATAAGTTCCAAATAGGAGATTCATCTACAATGAAGATGCCCTCTTCATTTCCTCCTAATATCATGAGTATATCAATGGGTAACTCCAGCTATCTATCTCTTACCTTCACTGCTTTTCCAGTCCATTTTGTTTGCCTATCATAATTTCTTGCAAAGAAATCACTGTGTATATCTTTAAGTAAAATTTTAGAGTGAGGTGTAAATATTATCTATATAAAGAGAACTTCTAAGATTTGTCTTATTTCTATAAGGTTTTGCAACTAGCTAGGCTCTACCCAACTCAAGAGGAACCTGGCTGGGCCTAGAGATATTTCTGAGGATAGAGTTTTTAAAACTCTAGCTCTGGGGAAGCCTGGAAGGAAGAGAAACTAGGGAAAGAAAACCTTCAAAAAATTTGCTTCATCAGATCATCCTGCCAGGCTTTGCAGAAATGCTTTGGATAACAATTTTCCCTGGATGCTCTTTGCAGAATTCATCTCTTCTGTGCTAGAAGCAGCAACTGTAGCAAATACATTTTCTTTTAAGAAGACATTCCTGGGGTGAGCAGCAACGAGGACTCAAACATGAAGATGCAACATATTTATAGTCATTAGAGGAGTAAGTTATTAACCCACACAGTCTTGTATCTTGGAATGGGTTCTGGGTTAATAACAAGGATTTAGACTGATGCTGAGAGGCTGGAAACAGACTGGATTAATAACTTTCCTAAGAATGAGGGAGCCATGGGGATTGAGGGTAGTTTGGGTCCACAGGTGTTAAAAGTATTTACTTTTTTGTTCTCCATTTTGTTACAATAAATTCTACTGATACATTTTCAAGCCTCCCACATTTCCCCTATATCTCTCCCCTTCTTCCCTTCCAATCTCTTGTTACAAAGAATATGAGCCATTCCTAATAACAAAGAATTAAATGAAAAAAAGAAAGAAGAGAACATTTTCAGCAAAACCAAATTTTAAAATCTGACATAATATGCATGTGTGTGAACAACATCCCTTCCCTAGTTCTGCTAAATATGAGACTATGACTTCTCATGTGACAATATTGAATGTTACTGTATCTTTCTGATCCTATTCTGTATGTCCATTTTGATTAGATTTTTCTTTTTCACCCGAACAATGTGATACGATGTTCTTGATATACTAGTCATAGGGAAGAAATTCAGAGAGAATGGAAGTTTAATGTGTCATTCTAGTAGATATGAACTATATTGTGCTAACTTATATGTAGCATCAGGCTGTTAAAATTCTTTTATCTCTTTACATAAAAGGGATTGAACTGGATGTAAAAAAATTGTCAACAGATGAATGAAATGTAGAGTAACAGTGACTTCGGTTCACTTTATTGCTTACACATAACTCATTGACAGATTTTGAGAGAGTGCAAGGAAAAGAGGAGGGAAAAGATTAAGGACAGGAGAAGTGGAAAGTTGATTTTCCTCCTCAAATATCTTTTCCACCTTCCTTTTTTTTGAAAAACAGTATGTTTTGTTTTGCCTTCCCTGAAGGATTTAGGAATTCTGTGGTTATTGTTAGGTTTTTTGTGAGGCTTTTTTCAGGTTTTAGAAAGTTGAGAATGCTGTTTATCATTGCCCTCTGAGGCAGTAGTTGAACCTCAGGTTTTCTTACATGCTTGTATGCCAGCTGTAATGATGATTTCACCCAAATGTCAGGATTGATTGAACTATGCTTTGCCTCCCAACCAATCCTTCTCTGCACTAGCAGGGAGACGGGAGAATGAAATATTTTTGACCAATTCTTATATAATGCATTGATGAATGGTATAGCAGTTATGTGTAACTTCACTCTGAGTAAAACCAAAACAGTAGTCAAAGGATTTTCTTTTTATATCTCGAGATGGAGCACTGAATAATAACTCTTCTCTTGACTGGTGGAAAAAAATATACTTTTTGATGAACTGTAGAACCACACATTAGCTCAGGATGGTGGATTAGAAAAATGCATGAATATTAATTTGCAATATTTTGAGTAGGACATGTTTATGGCAATTGGATGATTACTTACTGGTAATTGTGTCATAATAATGTTAGCTGTTTATATACAACCTCAAAAACAAATAACCCAGAGAGCTTAGAGCTGGCACTATCATCAGCAGCCTTTCAAAACCAAATCACACTTTGAAGACAAATACCTTGAACATGAAGCCAGACATTAGGAAGACGTGACGCTCATGCAGGTAGCAGCTTTTGAAGGGCGAAAAAATCGGGTACCTAACTAAAAAGGCAGTTTTCTGAGCTGCTGCCTCAGAAGGAAGGTAGCGTGACACAGAGGAAAGAATCAATCCATCAATGAGCATTTATTAAGTGCCTACTATATTTCAGTTAAGCTCTAGAAAAATAAAAAAGGGGGAATAGTTGCTTTCCTCAACGAGCTCACTTTCTAATAGGGGAGAGAAAGTAAAAATGACTATACACAGGGTAAACTGGGGATAACTCGGAGCAGGGGGTGGGGGGGAGGGGAGGGAATCTAGGTTCAAATCTTATATGAACTCAAGTATATCAATCAGTCTCTCTCTGAAGTTCTGTTAGCTCTATATTTATGATTTATGATCCCATATAGATTGAACCCCAGATTTAAATTTTTTCCCATAGAATGACTAGAAGTTCCCCCTTTCTGTCAGTGTCAAACTGGCCATTTGCACAGATGAATGCTATAGTTCAGCAATTCAAAAAACTTTCAAGTAGATTTTTTTAAATGTGAATTTTAGAAGTTTGGGGTTTTTTTTCAATTACTGGAAGCAATTTGTGTCACAAGTTTATATTTTGCAGTCCAATAAAGTGGAAGCTCAGCATGTTAATATAATAAATAATCATCCTGGAATATACACTGACATATACATTAAAGGTGCCCTGGCAAGGAGGCTATGGTCTGATGCATTAAATTTCAAGAATTAGGCAATATGAATACCAGAAAAGTAAGAATTATCTATTTATAATTTGTAAAGATTATAATTTTGTCATGTGTTACTACATAATTCCAGATGTATTGATTTTAGAAAGACATATTCAGTATCTTAAAGACTTATTATTTAAGTTCATCCAGTAAAACATTTTCATATCTTTTGTATCTATAGTTCTTTTTTTCCTGAATTTGTTATAAATCAGTCTCTGCTTTTCTTATTGTTTCATTTTTATATTCCTTTTTTATAATGGCATTTCTGGACTCAGTCTCTGGTTCTTTTTCTTTTCTTTTGTATGTACCCAGAGAGTACTAGAAATGAGGGAGATGGTAGGATAAGTGGAGAGATAATATCAGGGTGACCCTCTAATTGGAGTTTAAAAAAAGAAGTCTATAGGCCAGGGAGTCTTACCCTGTGTTTTAATATAGCAGTTAGGCCCAAAGGGCTATAAAAATGTACATACCCTTTCACCCAGCAATACCACTAGTAAATCTATATCCTAAAAATACCAGAAAAGGTGGGGGGAAAGAACCTATTTGTATAAAAATATTTATAGCAGATCTTTTTGTGGTAGCAAAGAATTAGAAATTGAAGGGACACCCATCAGTAGGGAATGGGTGGATAAATTGTGGGTATATTGCATCCATTGTAATGGATATTTTAGTACTTTAAGAAGAAAGGAGCAGGATGACTTCAGAAAAACCTGATGAAGTTTACATAAACTCATTCAAAGTGGAGTGAGAAGAAACAGGAAAACATTGTACACAGTAAAAGAAATATTGTACAATGAACAACTGTGAATGATATGGCTATTCTTAGCAATACAATGATTTCTCCTGTGATCCTGTATATTTCATTTTATACAAAAGTTATTATTAGAGTCTTCTCTACTCATCTTCTGTTTCCCTTTATGGCAGGAATAAAAGTCTTTGTAAGAGAAATGTGAGGAGAGGAAACTTTAGAGAAACTTATTGATGGCTCTAGATGTGAGCCACAACTAGAAAGAAAGACCCATGAGGACATATAACCAACATGGGGCAACACATACATAAACATAAGTCTACAATACATTTTTAAATATTACTGTAAAGAGTCCACACACAGCTTCATTAGACTGATAAAAGGATCCATGACACACCAAAAAAAAAAAAAAATGCTTAAGAAGCCTTATCTCAAGAAGTACAAAAGAATAAGACATTGAAGCAATCTCATCTACTTTCCAAACAAACAAACAAAAAAAGTCCAGGTATTATGCTAATGAAGTTTAACAACTGACTTTTGTGGGGGAAATGTATTGAGTACTCACTTTTAAGCTTAATCTGCATTATTAAAATTTCTCCATCATTTTCTTAAGTCTAGACTATCAAAAAGATAATAAACCAAGCCCTGAATGGTAGATTCCTGATTACAAAAGCAGGTCTAAATTGGACTGGCACACCTCTGCGAATGACTCATACTCAGGACTTTTTTTATTCTAATGAGCATCTCAAGCAAAAGCTTAAGAAGTGTTAAGACAACAGAATCTGAGGAACAGTGGAAAGAAATGTGGCTGGGATTCAGAGCATCTATGTTCAAATGCAGACTCTGATTCTTCTCCTTTCTGAGCCTCATTTTTCGTTTCTAAAATGAAGGAGTTTGCACTGCTTGGTCTCAGAAAATACCAAATATTGTGCTCTCCATATAACAGAGATTTGTTCTCTTCCTTCAAGGTGAATGCATGAACTACAATGTCTTACTGCTTGCTAAAAATTCAGAACTGGAAGATAGGGTGAGTTACTCTTTAAAGGAGATAAAAAACCAAAATAATCTGGAGTCTCCTTTAGCAACCATCAAGTACCTCAAGAATAATATATACTACAGCAACAAGATTGTGTGGTGATAAAACTATGATAGATTTGGTTCTACGCAATTTAGTGAGCCAAAGCAATCCCAATAACCTTTAGATGGAAAACGCCATCCGCATCCAGAGAGAGACCTATGGAAACTGAATGTGAATCAATGCACACAATTTTCACCTTTTTATTCCTTCTTTTTTTTTCTTTCTTATGGTTTTTTGTTCCAGTTTTCTTTCCCAACATGACTCATTTGGAAATATGTAAAAAATAAATGTATATGTATAACTTAAAAATAATGTAATTGAATTTAAATAAAAAGAATAACATCTACCTGTCAACATTTGAGCTACAATAGTATATCAGATCATGATATGATTTGGAGATCTTGAGAGATGAAGCATATTCTAGTGGAATATCATTTAGATAAGCTTCTGTCTCCCTCTGTCCTACTTGCCACATAAATTTTTCTAAACAGTCAATCCACTCTTTGGTACACTAAAGATGATCTTCCTTGGCACTTGCTGAAGATTCTTTACATATGTCCATAGCATTTCTCAGAAGGCTAACAGGTCTGGGAGCAAATTACAAAAGTAATAAAGGCACAGAATTGTAGCTTGGATAAATTTGTGGTCAATACCAAGACAGGCACTATCACACTCACAATTGCAATATAATTTTTCCGGTGGCTTACATGGCTTATATGGCAACATCTCTAGCTGAGGTCTACTCTGCAGAGAAGCCCAGTCATCAGAATTCCATCATTTGTAACATTCTCCCTGGGAAGCTGTCCATATGACCTATATAACTGTCTAACTCACATACTTAAAGGCAACCTAAATAAATGGAACTGCCCTAAATACAGGCTGGGTGATGCCTGTGTTTAGCTCAAGCCCATGATGAGAGCAATTTCTCTTGGCTGTTTGCTTAATTTGGGACCTACAAATATGTGCCCTGGTTTTGCCAACTTATTATCTAGATTCATAATTAAGAGGATCAAATCAAAAACAAAGAATCTGGGGGGTCTGATTCATTGAGTGGTCTATGTGCCAAGTTATCTGATCACTTTATTCCTCAGTTAAACCTAATGGAAAATTGAGTCAGGTTTCAGGAGGTACCATAGTAAAAGCCAGAAACTCCATTTGAACTTTTAAGCTTTCTCCAGATAAATAAATCACCTAAGGATAGATACACTTGGAAAACCGATTTGGCCACTCTGTCTGCTGAATATCACTTCAGAGGAAGAGAAAATGTTCACCTCACACACGTTGCATTAAAAAAGCATTAACTGTCTGAGGCCAGGATGAAGGAGCAGGAGAAATTTACAGTTAAGGATTAAGCCACTAATAGCTGGCTTTATGTATCATCTTCTGAGCAAAGATCCAGGCGAGTTCGTATTTCAAATAAGTTCACCTCACCCCATATACTTACACATGGCAAGTCTTACACCACCACAGCAATCCTGCTCAGCATGGGGCTCGCCAAGCCCTCCCAGGTGGTCTACAGGCTGGTTCCTTACAATGTTAATGTTTCTGATAAAGCAAAGTATGCCTGTGCTCTTGTTTCTGGTGTAAATTAACCATCTACTTAGATTTTTAAAGGTGTTTAAAGAGAAGAGTCATGTGAGGCACAGAGAATAGGAAGTCAGCTTCAGAGCCTAGAAGAGCAGGGTTCAAGTTCTATTTCTGACATGCTGGTCATGCAACCCCCATCAAATTACTTTATTTCTCATCATCCCCAGGCAATTGTAGATTTGGGGAAAGGAAAATTATTCAAATGACAGGGAACAGTAGTATAAGCAGAACAACAGGTGAAAAAGGAGTTTTAATAAAGGTAATATGAAAAAAAAGATTTAACAAGACAATTCACACTTCCAGGAAAGTCCTGGCAAAATGTCTATGAAGCAACCTCCTCTGAGAGAAACAGTTACATTATGGTCTTGATTTAGAAATAGCAACACCAAACCAGCTAGAAGAGTCCTATATATTTAGATTACCTTTTGGTATATAACTGTCAGGATCTATCTCTTTTTTTATCATTAGGTGATACCCTGTTTTCCATAGCTAGAATCTGCAGTACCTATGTTCTAGTCATAAAGTCTTTTTATGAATCAAACTTGTCTCTTTGCTGTAGTTACCCTTTACTGTCAGGGATGCAGTTTACTGCATAGTCACTAGTATATGAACTAAGATTTTCCCCCACTAAAGCAGTTCTCCTACTAAAAGAGATGCCAGCACATGTGTCTAATTTCCCTCCTCAAATAAATAAAGAAAGCTTTTTGCTTATGACCACTATTAGTTATTTCGTTTTATTTTACTTTATTTTTCAGAATTAACAATGATTGTTATAACCTGTATGAACTCTGGTATTTTCAAAGTTACCATAAGTTGTATAACCTCTATGACTCTTTATTTGTTGTCAGAGATCCAGACAATACTATATATAATGCAGGCAATTGCTCATGGGCTCAGTACCGTGTGTACTTATAAATAAGGGGAATTCACTGGCTAGGTCTAAGAAGTCACTGATTGGCTAAACAGGTGTTGGTTGTATAGAAGGTGTTTCACTGGCCAAGTGCAGAGAGATCTCCCCTGAGCAAGTCTACATATAATTTTACTGTATATCCTGTCTATGTTTCTTTTGTCTGGAGTACTTTGCATGTTGAATTCCTGGAGAACAGGACTTGTTTATGCCTTTCTTTATATCCCTAGCACTTATCTTGGTGCTTAGCATATAGTAGCCATTAATTAATGCTTAATTGATTAATTGATGGCTACATTCAGATAGCAGTTAATACTATAAACAGAACCAAAAGAGAGAGACCCTTTGCTCATTCAATCTGTCTTTCCATATAAAGTCTTGCATGAATTCCTTTTCTCCTAGAGCCACCTTCTAAGAATCTCTGTTGCAGAGCAGATGCCTATCTCCATTGGTTGAAGAGATTGCTTCATTGAGAGTTCCCTTTAGCAATGAAATTATAGATTTATCTAATCCAAACAAACAATTGAAAACAAAGTTTGTCTTTTTTTTTAATTGTGGGAAAACACTTAACACCTACACACATAGATACAGTGGAAAATATTATTAGATGAGTTAGAAAGATTTACTTATTCCAAAAATTTTCCAGAAAGAGAAAAAGAATTCAAATACAAAATTTAATTTGTTGTTTAGTCATTTCAGACTCTTCATGATGCCATTTGGGAATTCTTTGACAAAGATACTGAAGTGATTTGTCATTTCCTTCTCCAGCTCATTTTACAGATGAGGAAATCAAGGCAAAGAGGGTAACGTTATTTGTCCAGGGTCACACAGCTAGTTAATTGTCTGAAACCAGATATGAACTCAAGAATATGACTCTTCCTGATTTCAGGTTGGACATTCTAGTGCCACCTGGCCACCCATATTGAATTTCAAATGCCATCTTTTATGTTTACTACTTGTGTGACCTAGGAAAAGTTAGTAACTTCCTTAAACATCTGTTTCCTTTTGTTTAAAATGAAGACTTAGTACTAGATGATTTTTGAGATTCCTTCAGGTCCTATGAACCCCCTAGTCCTATGAAATAAGTTACAAAGAAACTGAATTTGGCTTAGTGGGTGAGACAGTACCTTAACAAAAAGAATAACCTGATAATAGAATAAAATTTCCATCCAGACGTAATGTCAGCAGTCAAGGTTATTAGAGGTATCAAAACAAAAGCTAGATAGAAATTTACCAAACCTGTTTTGACTGGATATTTTGTCTGGGATGCTACCCTAACTAGATTAGTTTGGGGGGGTTGAGATTTTTGAAACTCATAGATTCCATGACTACAATTTCATGTCCTCAAAGAACAGATATACACCATTGCTGGGTCAATAATCAGAGTCTTCTAGACTCTGTTGAATATGCCAGTCTGAGTTCTAGACAGACACCGCGTTTGGCAATGATGAAACACCTCTACTCTGCAATGAGGCATCCAAGTAAAACTTTAGCTGAAGAGTAATAATTATAACTTCACCAACCTAAGTGTCTCTTAAGGACATATTATATGTTATTTGACGTTTGCCTCTGTTTCATTCCCTATAAAAAGGCAAAAATGATACTTTGCTCATAAGATTAGCACAGGGGATTTAACTGTTTGCCAATGGACTTAAACAGGTCTCTTATTTAGTTATTATTTATGATTCCTAAAACACAGTTTCCATGTCAGCAATAATTATTATCCATTTATAATTGGGGTTTAGAAGCTAGCTAGCATTAAAATGAACCCAAAATGTTTATCAGTTTCCTGACATCACCTTAAAATTATTTCACAATAAAACCAACATTCCACAATTCTGCAGCCCTTTTAAGGTTTATATTTCACTTTCCTCATGTCAATTCTGTGAAGCAACTATTACTGTTATTATTTCCTTTTTTACAAATAAGGAATTTGAGGCTTAGCTAAAACAACTTCCCTAAGGTCATTCAACCAGTAAACAGTAAAGCCAGAACATGTACACAAGTCTGTTGACTAAATCTGGTGCTCTTTCTATTATGCTAAAACACATAAGCTCCAGTTTTATTTTATAATTTCCCTTTTTAAATATATTTATATATTTTTATTATTCAATTTTTATTTAATTTTAAGTTTCAAATTCTCTCCCTCCTACTCATTCCTCCCCTGCCCATTGAAGTCAAGATATTTTATGATTTCATTTTTTAAAATATATATTTATCTTTTTATTTTTAGAATTCATTTTTATAATTTTGAATTCCAAATTCTCTCCCTCCCACTTCACCTTCTCTCATCTATTAAGAAGGCAAAATAATTTTTAGTATCCTTTGTTTAAAAAAATTGAGTTCAAATTTCTTTTCTCTTGCTCCTCCCCTGCCCATTGAGAAGGCAAGATGTTTTATGATTTTCAAAGTACTCTTACATACATTATTTCATTTATTCTTCACAATCACAAAAGCATTCTTTGAATTAATAGGTTTTAGTTTTTTATTTTGTTTTAACAGAGAGTACTCTGGACCATATACAAAATGTTGCTGGAGCTTGATTCCAATTTATTAAGTTTGAGATTTGACCCCCAAGAGATTCTTTGAGATTCTATTCTAAGTTGGGATAGAAATGAGATCCATGGACTCTTCCTTCTCATGGAATCATAGAATCTCAGATTTGGAAGATACCTCAAAGGCCAACTTACACCCACTCTCTCCCAAAGAAGCTCATCCCTCTTTTAAACAGCTATAATCACTAGGGTTTTTATTCTTAATTTCTTATATCAAGCCCAATTTGAATTTTGTGACTTCTACCCACTACTCCTAGTTTTGCTGTCTGGGATAATCACTTCTCTTAAAGCTTCTCTTCTCCAGACCAAAAATTTCCTTCCATAATAATCATAAAACATTATTGTCACATCTCTGTCATGCTAGCATCTGATCTTAATATTTTTATTTATTTATCAGATCTCTTTTAAAAACATGGCACTGAACATTGAATATAATACTACAGATATGGTCTGACAAAGGTAATATATTTCAGCACTATCAGATACCATTAGAAACTATTCTCTGGCTCACACTAGACAGTCTCCCTAATGGAAGGTGAGAGTCAGCTACAACATGAAGAGCACCTCAACTACCTAAAGAATCCTGGGACTCGAGGGAAAAAATAATGGGGAAAAACTTGAAATACATGTGAATGTTTACAAAACATTTTATGTATATTACTTCACTTTATCCTTACATTAACTCTAGATGGTAGATTCTATTATTATCATCCCCATTTCACAGATGATGAAATTGAGGCAGACAGAGATTTGGCAACTTGCCTAAAATTTCATAGCTAGTGTCAGAAGCAGGATTTGAACAGAGGTCTTTCTGATCCTTAAGTGTAGCCTTCATCTCCACTACACTATTCCTTCACTATCTGTCCTGAAAAGAAAAAAGCCTTACAGATAAAAACATTCTGGGACCTATGTTGATAATGGAATTATGACGCTAAAACTAAAAATAGAGAGGAAAAAGAGAATGTGTGGAAGCTTAAGCCATATGTGGCTAGTTTGTTCTTCTGATTCCAATTGCCTTAATGCTGTTTAGCAATTCAATTAATCAGTGGTAGAAAAAGAAGGAACACAGATGAGATTCTCCTCTTCCCTCTTTTCTTCCAATAATTCTTCCCAAAAAGTAATAGAACAACATTCAAAAGAGCCAAAAATTTGGTGGAAAGTGCTTATCAATAATCTAACTCTCAGATATACCTAGAGTGAGTAGAGAAGGGAGAACTTCAGACTGGTGTCCACAAGTCCCAGATAGAGAAGTGCCACCATTGTAAATCTGAGAAACAAAGAAGAAGAATCCAGTCTAGTAACCATGTATTAAGCATTTACTGCATGCTTGGCTTAGGAGACAAGGATACCCAATGCAGGGATGTCTTGTTTGATGGAATTAAAACAGACAGAGCAACAGATGAAGAGAAATGTGAGGGAAAAAATCCAGTTTCTGTCCTCTATAAAGGAAGGCATTGGGAGGAATTTAGTACTCCAGTCCTCCAATTAGAAAGAAGAAGAGGCTGAGGGTGATGGTATCAATCCAGGCTTGAGTTAACAGCGTGTGATGAGCTTAAACTGGGAGGGACATCTTGTTCCAGTCAATTGAAACCAAGCAGAGCAGCAAGTCTAGAGCAGAGAAATCCAAGGGATCTTGTTTTAGGCCTTCCTATACCCAAAAAGACAGAAATAGCTAGGTGCATCTATGGATAGAGTGGTGGACTAGATTCAGAAATACCTGAGTTCAAATCTAGCCTCAACTGCTTACTTTCTGTGTGACCCTAGGCAAGACAATCTCTGCCTTAATCCGTTGGAGGAAGAAATGACAAACCATTCTATTATCTTTGTCCCAAAAAAATTCCATAGCCGCTATTGGTATGATATGATTTATAGTAACAGGGTCACAAAGAGAAACAACTGAATGATATAACCAAAACAGGTCTTAAACCCCACCAAAAATATCCTGTCCTCCTACTAACCAGGGTATGGTCCTTGAAATTCCCTCCAATCTCCATTCTTCTAATGAAGGCTGCTGAAGCTGGTGTTAAAATGACGATAGTTTGCATTTACATAGCACTTTACATGTATTAATTGATTTGAATCTCCCAACAAATGTTTGGTATTGTTCTCATTTTATAGGTGAGGAAAACAAAGATCAGAGTGGTTAAATGATTTCCTATGGCCACACAGCTATTAAGTGTGAAAGTCAAGCTTCATATCCAGATCTACTTGATTTCAGATCCATCACCAATCTATTACAAGTGCTGCTTTCCCAAACATTAAATATAATCTGAGAGAGCAGTCTATTAATAATCATTAGTTTCAATTAGGGTGTCAGGTAGCAAAATCACCTGAGAAGAGGGAAAGAAGAGAAGAATGGGGGAGAGAAATAGGGATATATACACTGATCATTAAAAGAACCAAGAAGATGCTACAGAAAGGGTCAGAGGAAGAAATTTAGCAGAGAATTAGCACCTGCTGTACAATTTTGCTTGGGGCTGACCATATCTACACAACAATCTTTTTTCCCTATGCACAAACATTTCCTGGCAAACTAGATGATTGCCTAACCAAGAGAAACCTAAACACATTTTTGAGAGACATTACTATTAACTTAATCAATGCTAGCATTATTAGGGTTAAATAACAGCATCTTTTTTTAATGTCCTTGGCTCAATCTTCAGAAAACTAATAAAAGGAGCTATGTTAGGATGGGCAATAGGCAATTTTATGACTACATCATGTTCTTCCTATCTTTAACTGATGCTACAGTCAAATAATTCTGATTTTCTATTGTGATTGGCCTCATGCTGGGTGGTTTATCACATATCTATTTTTTAAAGTGCCATGGCTTTTATTTTTAAAAAGTTTGTTATCATACAGGTAAATTCTCTTGCCTATTGTGCTATAACTTATTAGAAATAAATGTCAATTGTAATTTTAAGAGTGCTAAGAACAAGCATAATAGCTTGCCCACAAGTAATCTGTCCCTCTCAACCTAGGCTGACAAGGATGAATTTTCTATTCTAATGAATCACCTTAATGCACTCATACAGGAGATCTGCAGTAGTATTAGTACATTTGTAATATTGTTGTGCTGTAAAACTTGCAATTCAATTTTGAAATATTTATCATTACTCTTCCTATATGTTCTAAAGATTTTCTGTGACTCTGTATTCAGCCTAATACTTGGGGCTGACCCCAGGCAAAAATAATGGATGAAATTTTTTCTTTGGCCCTTTTATCTCTTCTTCTTCTATTCCCCACCATCGTCTTTGTGATAGGTAATCCCAGCATCCCAGAACTCCATTGTTTCAGATACTCTTTTTGATCTCATGGTCCCTGATTTTGGCAACTCAGCCAAGAATTAACCTATATTCCACATCCATCCCAGTACAATGTAGACTCTGCCCTGGCACCTTAGGCTTGAGTTACTTGACAATCCGTAACTATTTTTCATCTCACCAAGAAATCTAATTTCTCAAAAGGCAATAGGTGATGGAACTCTAATCATCCTCTGGAATTATTTTATAAATAAACAAGTTGTCCATTATCTCAACTTCTTGACACAAGGTATATTGTCATCATTTCTGTTATTTTGTAATCTTATATTCAAGATTTCTTAAAAAAAAAAAAAACCTCTATCAACCTGCTAGAGATTTTGACAAAGAACATGGGTATCAAATCATCATATTTCTCTCAAATGTTTTATGAGCTGAAGCCATAGCTAAGTAATAGGTTTGCTTCAGGATTTCTAAGATGGAAGACAGTGCAAGTTTTGAATCTTTACATCTTCTTTACCTTTTGAACATCCAAAGCACAGTCAGGAGACAAACATGACTTCTTCCCAAATATCAACAAATATTCTTTTAAAAACCTATAGCATCTGGTGGTATAGAAAGAATGCATTTAAAATATTACAGATTAACTCTATTGGAATTTCTTCTCAAGCCTCAAAGTCCTACAACAACTGATACAACTGTTAATCACTCCCCCATTTTGTATACTCTTGCCTCTTCTGGATTTTCTTGATCCTAATCTTTTTTGATTCTACTCATACTGTTTTGTCTGCTCTTTCTCAGTTTCCTTTGCTGGATCATTATCCACGTCCTAAATAACTGTGGGGATCCACCAAAATCCTATCCTGGACCCTTTCCTCTTTATTCTCAATACCCTGTGTCTTCATGAATTCATCAGTTCTCGTGATCAATCATAAAATTTCTGTAAATGACTCCCCGGTAGACACATATAGCTCCAATATTCCTGACTCTATACTCTATACCCTGACTGGCACATAATAGGTCCTCAAAATCCAAAGTATGTTTAACAATATGCTTTAGAAACTCTGTGGGTCTTCATGAGGTGGTAACATATGGTTCTATGTCTGCTGAAGCAAAATTCTTGTAAATGGAACGATTATACTAATCTAAGCTTTATGCATAAATGTCTTAGCAACATTAAAAGCTAAATTTTATATGGGTTTGCCTACATCTACCAGATGAATGGCCAGTCATCACTAAAATTATATTTAAATACTTCTGGCTTTCTGAGTCAGAGTAAAGGTACACTAATGTCAGGGAGCTATTGATACTTATATTTTCCAAGTATGCAGCATAATTTGATAGTTTTCTTTTTACAAATCAAGCATATCTCACACTTCTTATAGACATCTCATTTGGGACCAGTGATGATACCAAGCTTTAGTGTCTTCACTTGAACCCACATTAGCAAAACAACAACAAAAAAAAAAAAAATGGGCGAAGCTAAGTGATACTGTGGATAGGAGGTTGCATCTAAAGTTGGAAGACCTGAATTCAAATATGGTCTTAGATATTTAGCTTGCTGATTGCCTCATTTTCCTCATTTGTAAAACAAACTGGGATGATTAATAGCATCTATCTCCCCCCCTAGAGTTGTTGTATGAGTCAACTGAGATAATTTTTGTTAAGTACTTTGTAAATCTTAAAAGTATTATTGTAAATGCTAGCTATTGTTATTAGTCATTAAGTAATGCTTTAAAGGCTATAGGGCAATATATCAGGATCAGCATCAACTGCTTCCTGATACAATGTGTGATGTAAGTTATACTCTAATACAGAATTCCATTGCTTAGATCCAATTTCTCCCACTGTCTCAATAATAAGATGACCTATAAGGAATAAAGTTTGAACCCAAAAAAGTCATTCTCTTTTTTCTTAGCACTTAAATTTTTATCACAGTTTTCCTAATGTTGTCAGCCATTCAAGGACAACTAAGACAAAGGCAAATAGTTTGATGTAACAAAGTTCATATACAAGGGCACCCCACCTTCTGATAGAAACTCTCAACAATACTTTTATTTGAATACAACTCAGTTCCTCATGGCCTTCAGGGAAGAGTATCTAAATCAATATTAAACTTTTGCTGTTAGTGTATATTGAGCTTATAATAATTAAGAGCTACTTATGGTCTTTGGCTCTCCTATCTGTAATCATTCAAAATTTAAGTCAATAGAATAGAATTTAAAAAATAAATCAATAGAATTTTATCCATAACAACAAATTCAGTTATATATATACGTATATACATATATATAGTGTTTGAACTCAGTGAATTCAGGCCACTCCAAAGCCAAAAATTCAAATTTATAAACCAGGTATGAAATCCACCATCAATAAGTCCTCTACTAGTAAATGCAATAGGGTTCTGCTGACCACCATTCTATTAGTAGGCAATGGATGCCACACCTGCTCTTCCATTAGCATATAGCACAAAGAACTTGCTCAAGTCTGAATAAGCCATCATTTGTGCATATATGAGGCAGCTAGCCAAGATTTTAAAAGCTTCTTCACATTTCTCTTTCTCATGATTTCTAAGTTCTCTGTGATTTTTTTTTTTCTGAGAGTTTAGGACAAACTGACCTTTCTTGTCTTTGTGCTTCTGGTTTTTCCCCAAAAGTGAGATCATTGAGTAATTTAGAAATAGCAGCATAGTGCTTTACAAATATATATATATATTAATTAACTCCATTTCTTAAAAAAAATCTTAATATTCAAAAATTCTTTCAACAGAGTACTGTAATAAGCACCATTATTTTGTCTGAGTCACTGTTCACTGTTTGGCAAGGTACACTTTGACTCAGATAGTTCTGCCAGAGGTTCTGTAAATCAACACTTATTCATTGACAATTTCAGATAGCTTCACCTAATCAATCCAACCCTTTTAATAGGCTTCTCTCAAGTTCTTCCATGTCTTTTCAAAAAGAATGAGGTCATCCAGGTAAACTAATGCGTTCAAACATGATTTTTGATTATCTTCATAAGCACCAAGAACTATGAAGATGCCTGGTACATCTGCCCAAACTGGTAAAATACAAAAATCAAATTAAATCTGTCTTTTTTTAAACTTCTTTAGTCATCAGAATCTGTTAATATCCATAGTGTAAACCCAATTCTGACAATCACTGACTGCATCTTTTTTAATGGAAAGATAATTAGTACTATTCTGGATATTTTTACTTTAAGATAATTGTACTACATATAATGAGAGCTATCCAATATGAAGTTGATCATAAAGGAATGGAGCTCATCAGGAATACTGAAGCTACATTTTAATATTATGAAGTTATCAAGAGATTATGATTGAAACTATGAGAGCTAATGAACTCATGAAGAGAGAGGGTATAGCAAATGAAGAGGAGAGGACCCAGGATAGGCTTTGGTGGGCCCTTACAATTATTGGATAGGATGTGGATAATGATCTAGCACAGGAAACTGAGAAAGAGCAGACAAAATATTATGAGTAGAATCAAAAGAGATTAAGATCATGAAAACCCAGAAGAGGCAAGAGTATACAAAATGGTGAGTGATTAATAGTTGCAAAGAAGTTAAGATGAATATTCTACTTTATCTACTGACTTCCCTGGCTTCCTTTAAATACTAACTAAAATGTCACTTTTTAACTGGAAGCTTTTACCAACCCCTCTTAATTCTAGAGTCTTCCTTCTGATATTTCCTATTTATCTTGTATATAGCTTCCTGTCTTTGTTTATATCCTGTCTCTCCCCACAGATTGTAAGCTCCTTGAGGGCAAAGACGTCTTCTGCCTCTTATTGTATCCCTACACTTAGCACAGTGTCTGGCACATCTTTTGATTCAAGCATAAATTGGATTGAAAGGATGCAGAGCCTCACTCTCCCTTCCAGAGTAATCCTTGTACAGTGGTAGGACTGAGTCAAGATAATTGGTGATGGCTCAGGATGCAGGAAATGATCTGGTATCTTCAGTGTCTAACTAAGCTCAAAGGACTCTAGGATAGCTGCTTTAGCCATTGGAACAAATTGTTCTCATTTGTTCTATTTAACCATATGCTTGAAGTAGATGCCCCCCTAACTCACCAACTATTTCAGAACCATTGTTTACCCTCAATCTTGTTTAAGCTGTCAAAATAGTTTACACAGGTGTGGACATCATACATGCTATAGCTTCTTTAAATCATAGGTGAGATCTAGGTGTATCAGGTGAATGTGAAAGATGGAGAGCACCCCTTAAAAAAGCTCAACAGTCCTCACTCAAAGGTACTAATCTTCCCTGAACACATTCTACACCTTGCCTGGAACATGAAGTGCTTAATAAGTGTTTATTTATATTGATTGACATTATTAACTAAAGTGACATGAAGGTGAAGATCATAGGAATTGAAGAAGTTGATAAAATCTTGTCTTCCAGAATATTTGAGAGAACAGTAATGTGAATTTTGAAGTTCCCTAATCTGAGAACAGGGGTAAGGGTAGAGAAGAAGACTCTGGGCTATGAACCATGTTCTATCCATTAAGAAAGTAGGGAGAATTACCTAAAGGTTCTCAGGAAACAATAATTAGAACCTATATAGATTGAATTTCAAAGGAGGTGAGGTTAAGTGATAGTGACAGAGAGAGAGTATGGAAATGTCAGAGGAGATAAAGGGGTATTCCTATTCCTCCTCTTGGTCTAGTATGTCAAGCAACATAACTGAAGATGCATCCAGTACTGAAGAGGATGGGCAGGGCTATACTGTCTCCTAGAAAAGACAATAAAGAATCTGTTAGTACTCTCTTGAAAAAATAGAAAGAGGATGAAAGAAAAAAATCTAAGCTTTTCTAAAGATGAGGATTGGAGAGGGTATATAATGTGGTTCTAGTAGTTCTAGAGGGCACAATGGAAGGGCCATGAAGAACTGAATTGGGAACTGAATTGGAGAGGAAGGATTGAAGTGACTGGGAATGGGAGATTGGGAAGTGGTAACACGAAAAATTGTTAGGAGGAAGGAGATAGTTTTCCCTTGGGTGGGCAAGGATGCTGTAGTATCTGGATTGTGAGAGGAAGAAGTAGAAGTTTGTTAGTCATGGGACGGTACTCTAATACCTATTGGCCAACATTCATTATCAAGAAATCTTGGGAATGGCAATGGCAGAGGATAGAATCAATTCTGTTTTAAGCAATAGGGAAGAAGAAAGATCAAATCTGTTTTTAGTGGCCTTCATAAAGGTGAGATGCTATCAAGAATTTTTTTTCTGATTCATTGGTCCCCAGATGGGTCCTTGAAGTCTTGGCATTGAAAACTCTAGTCCCAAATATGAGGGGCTTGGTACTTTGGGGCTACAAGTGAGGAGGTCAAGTGGGTGTGAAAGGTTGGTTTTGGTTTGAGTTCAGAATGTGAGATTTAGATTCTAGCTAGATCCTATAGAAGAAAGAAGTATGGGAAATTTTGATTTTGGACTGGATCACACTTGAAAGAGTAATTTTTCTTGGTCCTAGCAAAGTGACAACAAAAAACAGAGCTATGGTATTGACACACTGATTCATGTCAGAATAACAGTAGATCCCAGAATAATATATTGAAGGGTTGAGGTCAGTAAAACTGGCTATAGTACAATGATATGCCCCCCCAATAATGCCTAACAAGTCCCTGCCTTTAAAATACTTCTTACACTTTGCTATGATAGATAGATAGATAGATAGATAGACAGACAGACAGACAGATAGATGAATGGGTGAATGAAGGAGTAACTTGTCCAGTGAGCAAGAAGCAATACGATTCAAAACTAGGGCTTCTGGCATCCAATTAGTGCCATTTCCATTATACCACATTTCATGAGCCTATGGCTAATAGAAATCATAGCACCCAATCCTGCCACCCATTTATGAGTCTGAAATGTGACAGTTCCAGAATACTTCAAAAAAAGAGGAAGGAGAAGCCACTTCAGCCAGACAAAACAGAAAAATATCTAGAGACTAGATCTGATTAATCAGACTAAAGAATGCTTTTTAAGTATTTGGGGGAGGGCAGCAACAGGAGAGATTTGTCCTAAGTCATTGGTTTGACACTTGTCCTAAAAAGAGATCCTGCCAGCTGCCACTTGCTCTGAGAGTCCTGCAGGGCATTTGGCTTAGTGTGGGTCCAGTGTGTCACCAGCTGGATCATCAGCCCCTCTTTTCCCAAGCTTTCCCAGGTGTGTTTCTGAAGCCTCATCCAGATGCTCACACAACAGCCCTGCTTGGTGTGGGAGCCAAGGCAGGCTCCCTGAGCACAAAGGGATTGCTATGGAGTGTTTTTACATGCTCACAAATAAACATTCATGGCTATTTCATTAAGCTGAATGGCACACCTTTCCATCCTTGCTTTATTCATTATCCTCCATAAATAATGTCGTCCTTAAGTTGTGCTTCAAATGTCAGATCTAACCAAATGTGCAAACATTAATTATACTGTATTTTCAAATGTTGTTGTGAAGACAATCAGCCGTGTCACCATTAATGTCAGGTTCGGGAGCGGCAGCAGAGTTACAAGCAAATCATGGAAATCATCCACTTTCTCTATTATTCTTAAGCAAGCATTAATTTCCATTTGCTGTGGTCTTTGTCTTGCTATTGAGTCTAATGTTTTTTAAATATGACCTCATTGGAATGGAAGTCTGTGCAAAGCAAAGGAAATACCTGTCAGAACTGAAGGGTTTCTCTCTCCCCCACCCTTTTTCTTTTTTTTTTAAGAACACAAGACCTCTAAAATAAAGATAAAAGATGGGCAGGCTTCAAGGCCATACCTGTCAATTACCCTGCCCTCCACTCTCTGCAACTGCAGGATGCTCGAAATAGTCACCTGTTCCCACCAAATGAACCCTCTTCAGTGAGCCAAAGATAGGCCAAAGGGTAGAAAATCCAACAGTACACCTCAGTCCTAAAATGATTGTTATTATTTTCTTTGTCCCAGCTACAGCCATTATTTTTGTCCCTGAATAGACCTGTCAGCATGGCAGCTGCTGCACTCCCACTGTGGCTCTCTGAACCATCTCCACTTCTCCTTAGCCTTCCACTCTTAATGTCAGGCTGGGAAGCCCCTGTTTACCTTGCCAACTACCACAACCATTTTATCAAGAGAGGAAATAAAAAAGTTACCTCCCTGTCCCCAACGGGAGGCTGAGGCAGTCAGAGACTCAGCCCATAAATAGAAGCCAAACAATGATTATAGTCATGCCCAGGAGGAAATGGAAAGAAAACTCTGGCTCTCTGTACAACCTTTGAGTTCCCAGCATAGGCACATGGCTGTACATTAGTGAACCAGACATGCTATACTGCCTCCTTTATGATGCTCTCTTTCTTTCCTTTCCTTTCTGGTTTTCCATTCCACTGCTTGTTGTCGGAAATAGAGCCTTTTATCATTGCTGATGCCTTACACGCTACTGTGCTCGGAAACCAAACATTCATCCCAGCTTGTCAGAGAAACTAGTTTAACCCTGGGATTCACATAGTACTTGTAAGAGCATGGAGGCTCTTCAGTTGCATTTTTCACAGGGACAAAATTACCGGGGCAGTGAAGACTGAAAGACAAACTTTCTCCGCCTTGTGCAGTGCTTCTTTCCAACATCCCCAACCATAGGACTGAAGAATGCTCCGTGGGAATCAGTCTCAAGCTTTTCATCAGGACTGGCCTCATTCAGGGTCCAAAGTTGGGATCCATAAGACCCCAGAGCTAGAAGGGGCTTCATAGTTTTTCTAGTTTAACCCAGAGGCACCTGAAACACAGACAGATGAAGTGACTTGTGCAAAGTCACACATATAGCCAAGAGGCAAAGCTGGATCTGAACCCAAGTCCTGTGCCCCTGTCCAATGTACCCTATGTCTTATTTTTCCTTTGCCTAGGAATAAGAGACAACATGACGTAGTCAATAGAGGTTGTCTCAGAGTGAAGGAGACTTGGAAACAGGTCCTGCCTCTGACAAATACTGGCCTTGTGCCCCAAGGAAAGCCAATTCATCCCTAAGTGGCCTGAGGCAATTTTCTGAGTCTCTAAGTTGCAGAATAGTTGCTGATCTGCTTTGGAAGGAAGAGTTTCTTCATTGATTATTCCCTACTTTAATGAAATCATAAATCAGGACCAAAAAGGAAAAATGAAATCAAATGTCAATCACCTTTTTTTTTTTTCATCTCACATATCCCATCCCTGTGTGTGATGTTTAATAAAATAGCAACAATCCAGTGTAGACCCCAGGGATCCAATGAGCCCTGAGAGAAAAATGAAAATCTTCATACATCTCAGGGAGGCACCAGATCATTAGTTCAATAAACATTTATTGAGCACTTACTTTATTCGAGGCACTTTAGCTGTGGGGGATATTCAAAGATAAATAAGACCTTCATCCCTGGTCCCAAGGAGGTTACAATCTAAAAGAGGATATAGATAAACATAAAAGCAACTAAAATGCTGCATAATGTAGTATGTAAGTAACCATAATGTTCTTGGGAGTTTCATGGAAGTAAAGTTCATTTTATAGATAGGGAGATTAGGGAAGGTGGAAATGGTATTTGAGCTAATCCTTGAAAGATGATATTGCACTTCTTCCCTTTCCCCGGTCCCATCACACCCTCATACATACATTTATACATCACCTACATTGCAAGCTCCCTAACAACCTAGATTGAATTCAGCTACTTCAATATTATGAAAACAGAAGTCCTAAACCCGTAATTGCTAGATGGTTGGTAGTGCAATATATTGAGTTGGACTTGAAGTTCTATAAGAGTGACTCAAGTTTGAATCCATTTCAAATACTTACTAGCAAGAAATCAGATTCTTCAGATACTTACTAGCAAAAAATCAGCTCTTATTGCCTCAACTATAAAATTAGTAAAATAATAGCATCGGATCCCAGAACTGATTAAATGAAATATTCTCAAAGTCCTCTACAAATCAAATTTTTCCATAAAAATGCTAGTTATTATTATGTTTGTTAAATTGAGTATCTGATATTCCCTTTTCTCTCATTCTGTTCCATAGCCAGGGGCCAAGAATATTGCTTCCAAAACGTTCTCTTGCACCATCTCAACTCAGAGTTCTTGAGTAATTCCACCCTATTCTCTAACTCTTATACCTAAATGGAAACTTTGAACTAAGACACAATAAATGACTTGCCTGGGAAAGGACATGATGTTCCCGACTGTGGGGTAGGGGCAAGGTCAGGGATGAAGTGTGCAATGGGACCTTGACCTCTGTTTTCTTTGAGCTCTAATATACTATGAATCCTTGATCTCTCTGAAGAGGTCCAACTTAAAGGACTGAGGAAGGGGTAGGGGCCTGCCTTGAAGATTAAGCAGGAAAATGACCAGACAAGAAGATTAGAGGAAAAGAGCATAATGGAAGACTTTCAGATCCTGGTACTTTGACTTGAAGATTTTTCCACAGGGACATCTATTTCTCTTCTCCAGCAACAATTCAAGAGTTCTTCAATAGCCTAGAGCAGTGGTTCTCAAAATCTGGTCCAGAGCATCCTCAGAATCTCTGAAATCCTGTCAAAGAGTCTACAAATTCATAATTGTTTTTTTTTTATTTTTAATGTGATCGATATCTATAACTATAACCCACATAAACAAAAACACTTTGGACAGATCCTCAATCATTTTTAATAGGATAAAGATATTGAGAACAAAAGTTTGAGGACCACTGGCCTAGAGAATCACAGACTATTATTCCTTAGTAAAGAGAGGAATATCTGGGCAGAATAAGTAACAGAGTCCTATGATAGGATCACAATCCCCAGTTAGATTATTCCCCTTAACTTCCACGCTGATTTTTTAAAAGACACTTTCAACAAGTGAATGATTATCTTGTGCATGGGTGAGAGCTACAAGTAGGATTCAGGGAGGTATAATCACCTACCAGAAGTGCACATCTGTTGGTCTGGCATATACACTACAAAATAGCATATGGAAGCTTTGTGGCACTTTTTTTTTCTCCTAGTTTTTTGGAGTTTTGGTAGTTTTTCTTTACTCTGGTATCTCAGGAGAAATCTCAATTGAGAAAGCTAAGTAGACCCCTCAGTAGCTGTCATAAAATGTTAATCCCATGATTCTTTTCCCTCTTAGAATCTCTGCTATTGTTAAGTTGGAGTCTAATTAGCAGAAGGCAGATAACACAAGGCAGATTCCAGAAATATGCAGACACAATTTCTACAAGTTGGCTGCCTCCTTCTTATTATGTTAATAATGAAGACATTCCCATTGTTACCTTGGGACTGCATACTCGATAAAGACCAGCAGAATGTGCCAAATATGCTGAATAAACAGATCAAGGAAAGATGGTAACAATCTCAATACAAATATTCATATCACATCAAACTGGGAGAAAAACTGGAATAAAAACAAGCATAGAAGAAGAGAGTAAAAACTTTTTTTTATATATGAGCAAACTCATTTCTTTGTTGTGTTTATTTTGGTTTGGTTTTGGTCTTCATCTGTGATTTCATGGTGTGCAGAACTAATAATATGAAAAAAATCTCTCATCATCCACTCTCCTGTTAGTACTTTAAATGTAGTACTGAGATTCCTGAAGTCTCTGAGAACCTTTCAGGAGGACCACAAGGCCAAAATATTTTCATAATAATACATAGGATGTTGTTTGACTGGTAAAATACCACTCCCCTTTCCAATTACATATTTGTACCAGAATGGGATTTCTTCATATCTGTCAAGCAAGACAATACATCACAAGAAATCAAATGCAGAAGCAGATATGAGAATCAAGCTGTCTTCTATTAAACCAGGGATTAAAGAGATTTGCAACAAAAAAAAAGAAAAGTGAAACAATGCACTTTCCTCATTATTTTTCTTTTAAGAAATATGGTTACTTTTTATTTTTAAATGTTTTGTTAACATATGATAGGTTTATTATATTTTACACTAATTAGTAAGTAAATATCTTTAAATGTATCTGTTTTAATTTCTACCATGGCAAATACCCATAGATATAACCTACATAAAGAAAAGTTCTTTGAAGTACATATTTTTAAGAATGTAATGGGGTCCTGATACCACTGCTGCTTTAGTCTAAAGCTCTCCTTTTTTATTCAATTGAATCAATTAATCCACCAATAAATATCAGTCAAGAACTTTATATCAATTCAGTTAAAGTACCTACTATGTGCAAGGCCCAAAAAATAAAATGAACAAAAATGAAACAGTCTGTACCCTCAAGAAAATGACATGTCTCTCTGCATGTAATTTTTCGATTTCAATTCTCTTTTTCAATCCATTTCTATTATTGGTCTTCTTGATTTTCCTAAACTGCAGCTCTGATGGAGTGACTCCTTTGCTCAAAATGTTTCATTGGCTCTTAATTTCCTTTGTTAATAATACAAACTCTTCTGTTTGGTATATAAAACCTTTCACAATCTGGCTCTACCATTGTTCCAGATAGCTACTATTTATTCTCCATCATCTTTGTACTGGGTAAATTGTCCTGATTGCCTTTTCTGATTCCTTCAGTTTTTAATATCCCCACCTAAGTCACTAGATTTTTTTTTTGCATACATCCTATATTTCTTTATCTGTGAAGGTTTTATCACTCCCTAGCAGAACATAAGTTCTTTAAGGGCAGAGACTGTCTCATTTTCTGTAATTGTATCTGCAGAGTCTAAAACAGTAACTGGCACAAAATCAGCACATATTAAATGCTCATTAATTGATTGATTGATAACAGACAGTCTACAAGGGTGAAAGAAGTCACAAAAGGACAAATTGCAGTTCTGATATATTACTATAAAAGAGATGAGGTATAGACCAATCCAGTTGTCATTGGTGAAAGTGGAGAATTTGCCATCTGATTGTACATATATAAATGGGATGGGAAGGGGTAATCATTAGCTAATATAACAATCTTCTCTTTTCAGAGGAATTTTCCCCTGTCCATCTACAAATTTTAGCAGCATCAAAGGAATCTCCAAGACCAGATCTAAACACTAGAATTCTTTGGGCTTCAAAAATAAAATAGAAAAAAATGCATTATTCTCTCTTATTAGTCTCAACTCCCCATCTTTCTTGGATTCCCTTTTCTAGAAGTGTTGTTCAAAGATAGTCTCAAATAATGAAGGGATGACTCAAATGGTGCAGCATAGCAATGACAATGAGCTCTGCTACATACTTGTTTATTGCCCCTCCTCTTCTTATCACCTCACTTTTAGTTAATTAAGGTTTTTTATCTATGCCAGATGGTGAGGTCAGTGCAAACATAAATAAAACTTCCCTCAAGGTGCTTATAATCTACTAAGAATCATGAGTAAGCACAGCATAATACAAATTAAAATACCCAATCCAGCAGACTTTAGAAGTTTAAAACTGCACTAAGACTTTTGGAATGCCTTATATTTAATAAGCACTTGATATGTGCAGGTTTAAGTACTGAGGACACAAGGGGGGGGAGGCAGAAACAGTTCCTACCCTTAGAGACTTTATATTCTGCTAGAAAAGATAAAAATATAAATAGATAAGCATAATGTATTAAGTAGGTAAAGGAATACAAATCCCATGGAAGTTCAAAGAAAGGAGAAATTTCTTTCAGATAGAGAGACCCAAAAAAAGCTTATGGAAGAGGAAAGATTTGAACTGGTCCTTAAAGGATGGCTAATGTCATCCCTGTCATTCCCCATCCCACCCTCTTATCTTTCAAGACATCCTGAATCTGGAGAATAAATACCTCTTTTCTATGATAAATTTGCATTTTTTCATACATGACTTAAAAAAAAAACAACATTGTAACACAGATTTGCAATTGGTTTTAGTGAAGTCAATACAAATACATCAGCCTTGCCTAGGAGCAAATTTCTTCAGAATAGTTCCCTGATATGTATTGCATGCTGCTTTTAGATTACTACCTTGGGCAAATGACGATTGCAAATAGCAAGCTGCCCTATTGTAAACAGAAACATATAAGCAATCACCCTATGAACAGAATGCAAACCCCATCTTCTGAATGGTTTCCCTTGTATTAATTATCTTATGGATGTTGGTGCAATGCAGTGAGACCTTAACAAAACCATGTGACTTGTTTCCCTTTCATCCCCTCCCAGTCCAGCAAAACAAGTTTTCAATTATACACACAACCACAAAATGGTTCAATTTGGAGGCAGAGAAAAATAATAGAACAAGAGGTTCTGCCCAGGTACTACCAATCTAAAGACTCTGATACCTTATCCCAGCAGAGGGCACTCTAGGTGCTCATTAAATTTCAAAGTACATTATAGCCTCCTATCCTGGGAAGCCCTTATACACTTGCCATTTTTAGCCTTTTGAAACATTTCACTTTAAAGGTTATTATGAATGCATAACCTTCGATTGAGGGAAGAAATGGAGTGTTTGTACTATCTCTTCAAGTTGCCCAAGAGGCATCTTTCATTTCAGTCTCGTCTCACATTATTCCTCTCTTTACACACACAATTTGCCAAATTATATTTTTGTTCTCTTGACTGCTGACACCCTACACTCCCCCAACTCTGTGCCTTTGCACATGCTATTCTCTCTAATTGGAATGCCCTCGGTGGAGGCAATATGGTGAGGCAGAAAAAGTGCAGGGCCAGGGTTCCCTTTAATTCTACTTCTTAGCAGTTCCACAAGAATCCTCAAGGTCACCTTTGGACACTTACTACTTGGGTAACCTTCATTTAACCTCTCTATGAGTCTCACTTTTCTCAGGGAAGGAGACTATATGATTACTGAGATCTTTTCCAGCTTTTAATCTGCATAATCCTATGATCCTGCTGAATTCATACTATTATTTTAAAGTTGGCTCAACTCAAATACCATCTCTTACATGGAGACTTTTCTAATTCTCTTCCCCAGAATTCCCCTTTATACTTAGAAAAGCATTTTGTTTTCTGAGAATGACATTGTGTCATGTTATGTATCATAGCTATTTAGTATGAAGATTCTTAAATTCCTAGATTGTAAATTCCATGGTTTCTAAATTTTGTATCTTCCTGATCACCTAGCATAGTATTCATGAGACAGTAGGTACATAATAAATAAAACAGGGATTCCAATGAACTTTTCACTTCCAGAACTACATAGTAGGAAGAGCACTAAACTAGAATTCTGGGAATCTGAGATTCATAGAATCATAAAGTTAAAGCTGAATGGGACCTTGGAATCCAAAACTCTCATTTTATAGGTAAAAGTGAACTAAGAGTAAGAGGATTAAATTTAAACCTTTCCTGGATCAAACAGCTAATCTGAAGCAGGAATTGAATTCAAGATTTCCCAACTTCAAATAGAACACCCTATCTACTGCATCATCAAGTTATCCTAATTCTACAAATATTCTAAAATTGGATAAGGATGGAATTTGAACCCAAACCAGCAAAGCACAAAGCATAATGAATTGGCAGTCCATTCCCTTCATTATTTAGCAGGAGTTTTAATCTTATTGAAGACAAGTTCAAATGTAAGCATTTAACTAGATGGTTATTTCTAGCTTTAACCAACATAGGCATACTATTCAACATGTATCATGTGAAGAAGAAAGAAAAGAAAAAAAGAGCAGAAGAGGAAGGAGCAGAAGGAGGAAAAAGCAGAGAAAAAGGAGGAGGAAAAGGAGAAAAAGGAGATGGAGAAGGAGTCAAGTAGAAAATTAAAATAATACAACTACACAATTATAAAAGGAAGCCAACAGTTCAAATTAAAACCTGGCATATAATTGATTGTTTAATGATAGCCCTTGATCAGACATTTCGATGAATTAATCAAGGATTCTACGTAAATAAGGCCCATCAATTTGCCATGATTCATCTGAAGGCGCTGATATTTTACAAATGAATACAGTTGGAATTAGATTCTTGGAGTAAATAGACAGGTTTGAAATGAATGATTATGAACACTGCTGTGGATGCCACAATCAGCTTCTTCCAGTGGTAGATGACAAGTGCAGAGATGTGAGTCAGAAGCACTCCTTAGCATGTACACACAACAATTAACATCATTTTCTTTTGTTAGGGTTGCTCAGTTTGGCACTCAACCCATTGGCTGCCCTATGTGCAAAAATCAGTGAAAAAGATAAGTCTTCCTTGTGCTTTTGACCTTAAGTATTAGGAAAACTAGACTCCAAGGAGAAGAATTGATAGTTTAAATCAGCCTTGGAAATCTAAAACCTAAACCCAACCTAGAAAGGTAGTATAGCTGAGGGCAAATCATTGAGATTAGATTTTATGCATTGTTACTGTGCTAGAAGCCTCCTTACCGAGTGCTAGGATCAATACAGGAATGATAGATGGAAATTTTCAAACCAGCTGACTTTGACTTCAAGATATATAAGGAATGTGTCAGCCACCATAAAGCTAAGTCATTAAGATGGAAATTCATTTAATAGGTTTTTGGGAAAAACAACAAAAGGATTTGAGAGTCTTGCTCATATAACAGTTTTTCTAACACACTAGGGGGTGACCACAGAAGCCTCCCTTTAAATGGGGAAGGTGATTCTATTCCCCTCAAATGACATTAAACTCTAAATTGGGGAAAAAACATGCTGCTTCCACAAAAATACTAAATGTCATTAAAAGGTATAGAAAAGTAACAGGCATCTTCTCTGTTTTAACTTACCACTTTTAAGTTCCTGACCCCTCACCCCCTTTCATCCCTTCCTTGCTCTGTAACAGAAAGGGATACATTT
Organism: Antechinus flavipes; assembly: GCF_016432865.1. Lineage (NCBI taxonomy): Eukaryota > Metazoa > Chordata > Mammalia > Dasyuromorphia > Dasyuridae > Antechinus > Antechinus flavipes. The sequence continues at coordinate 301,036,400 of NC_067399.1, read as the reverse complement.
GGAGAGTGTAAAGAGGGAAAGAATGCATTTCTTAACATCTAAATTAGATCTGGTTAAGGTCTTTGATTATCCTATAAGAGGATAGTCATTAAGAGGTATACAACTTAATCTCTAATTAATCTTGTTATCTTTTGCATCACAAACGATGGAGAGCTATGAATCCCTCTATTCTTGTTCAGTTATTTCAGTCCTGTCTGACCCGTTGTGAAGCTATTTCAGACAAAGATACTGGAGTAGTTTGCGATTTCTTTTTCCAGGGGATCCATTTTGTCAGGCAATCAGAAGTTAACATTTGAACTCAGGTCTTCCTAATTCGAGGCCCAGTGCTCTATGCAATGAGCCACCAGCTGTTTCTACTATATCTGTCACGTCTTTCAACAAACATTTCTGTGTCTTAAAAACTAGTATTCAAGGTTTTAAATAAAGGTGAGGGTTCTTTCATTATGTTTTTCCCCTGTTCTTAATTCAAAGATACAGCAAAAACAAAGTATAAACGCTTTGCCCAGTACCTCAGGGATATATTTTTCCCTCTACCTTGGGCATTAGGGAGAGTCTGATCAACTTAGCTTAATTCCTACATAGAACACCATCAAAGGCAGCATTCACTTTCTTGGGAGTCCTTTTCTCAGATATTCATCACTCATTGCTTTTGGGGGCATTGATGCTGTGCCAGCTACAAACCCAAATTCTGGAATACTGGAATGTTGGAGCACCCTTTAGAAGTGTAAAACTCATAAGGCTCCTTTAACTCCCTTGACGGTTTGCCATGCAAACCCAAAATACGAAAGGCAAAGAACAAGTGACTGAAGCTAACAGAGCTATTTTGAATTCCTCTAAAACTAAAGCCTTCATTTTAAAGGTTATTATGAGTGTATAACCTTCATTTGATAGAAGAAAGAGAGTGTTTGCGCTATCTCCTCAAATTGACCAAGTGCCATCTTTCATTTCCAGCCTCATCTCACATTATTCCTCTCCTCACATTATAACACAAAATAGGTGCTAAACAAATGCCAGCTAATACTAGCTGTTATATGCCAGGCACTGTGCTAAGAGCTTTACAAATATTACCTCATTTGATTCTCAGAGGTAGGTATTATTATTATTCCCATTTCACAGTTGAGGAAACTAAGGCAGTGGTTAAGTGTTTTGCCCAAGGTCACACAGTTAATGAGTGCCTGTGGCTGCATTTGAACTTGGGTTTTTGTAACTCCAGATTCAAGGCTCTATTTTCTGTGCTATTTAGCTGCCTGTAATCCAAAGAGGCTCCTTTTGACCACATGGTTAATTGACCAGAACCAGTTAGAGAATGTCAATAGATGCTCCACAAACTCTTCAAAGCACTTCTATTCCATATTATCATAACTGTCACAGAAACAGGAAACAGACTTGCCAGCATCTCTCTCTCTAGGGAGCTACTGTTGAGTCACTCTGAGCAAGCCACACTTCCCATTACATAGAGAATTTTTAAATGTTATTAAAGAGAGAATAGTCAGGAAAGGGTTAGGATTATAAAAAGCATCACCATGCTGGAGACAACAAAATTATTAAAGCATAAAGAGATCAATATATAAGATATTTGGAAGAAGGAAAGATACAGAAGGAGAAAAAAAATCTTATTAATACAAAAAAAAATCAACATCAATAACTGACCTATATGCTTAATCTCCCATCCATACAAAATTGTTATGAGAGTCATCTATGTGAATTGAGGATTTCATAAATGCCAATATTAATAGAAAACAAGCAAGCTTTCAAAAGCAATATTCAACAATGGACTGTATGTTCATCATTTTACAATTAATGGAAAAATATAGGGAATATAAAATCTCACTATATTTATTGATTATTGACGATGGAAAAGCATTTGATTTGGGATAATGCAATGATGCCACATTTTTCAAAAAAACTCTCCATCCTTTGTTTAAAATTAAATTTGTTATATATATATATATGTGTGTGTGTGTGTATTTATATGAATATATATATGCATGTATATATGTGTATATATGTATATGTGTGTGTGGTTGTGTGTATGTATACACACACACACATATATACATAAATATACATACAACCACACACAGATGTGTATATATGTGTATATATTTATGTATATATGCACATATGTACATATATTTAAAGTTCCCAGGAGAAATTTCCTCTACCAATGAAACAGGCAACCTTTCTGCAAATTGTTGTCTTGGAGAACTCCAAGGCTAGCTCCCTTTAAATTGTTCCTCTCCAGGACAGCTACATGATGCAGTGGATAGAACACCAGCCCTGAAGTCAGGAGGACTCGTTCAGATCTGGTCTCTGACATTTCCTGGTTGTGTGGCCCTGGGAAAGTCACTTAATTCAAATTGCCTCAGCAATAAATAAATCAATTCTTACATTTGATAGGGTAAAGTAATATGGAATCTCTCTCAATCTCAGTTTTCTACACTGATCTTAAGTATTAGGTATTAATAATAAATATTAATTAATAATAACTTTTTATTTAATATTAATAATAAACTGGCATTAAGTATTAATAATATTAATTTACAATGCTGTTGTAACCACTTACATGATACTCTCTGATGGATTGAAGAGAAACTGGTCTTCTGGCTTCTCTAGGGGAGGGAGAAAAGAAATACATAAGGATTTATGAAGTACCTACTATGTACCAGGCACAATACTAAGTGCTTTAAAATTGTTGTTTGTCCTTCTTTCTCAAAGAGAATCAATGACATCAGAATGGTGATATTATGATTTGCAAATGAATTGGTTTTAAGTGAGGCAGCAATGTGCAAAGTCATCAGCCACTCTCTCTTCCAGAGTCGTTTTTGACTTGAACAACCTTTCAAAATAGATGATATCATTATACCTATTTTGCAGAAGAAGAAGAAACTGAGGCAAGTGGAGATTAAAGTGATTTGCCTGGGGCATAGATTTTAATTTGGATTGCCCTGGTCCCAGACAAGTAGAAAGAAGTCTACTAGCTTCAAGAGAGAAGACACAAAAGTCCAGATTATCTTCCAGCAGAGGTTCCTGAGAGTAAAGAAAGAATAGGAAGAAGAGCTATCACTTCAATCACATCCCAATCCTCAATTTACTGAGTCTTCAGAGAATTTCTCCTTGTGTGAGATCTGGGATTCTTTCTTTTAATTGAGCTGAGATAATTAGCTCCCAGTAGGAGAACTCATTCACCCTGCACTGTCTGATATATTCATATCTATAAAATTTCTTTGATTTGTTTTTGCTATCAGTTTGAATAAATAGGTTTATTTGCTTAAAAAATCCCTGAGAAATAGAAATAATTCTACTCAATGAGCTATAAATCATAAACATTTTGCAAGGCATAAAACATAGAGACATCAAAATTGCTCACCACTGTGATGTTAAAATCTATTGCAAAATCCAGTTTGAAGAACAATCCATTTTGCTCAGGATGATGAACTCCAGATGCTCCTATTTGCAGATAATATTGTGATAATTACATAAGGACATTAGAGGGATTCCTGGAAATTATTCAAGGAAATTGAACCTGACCATACATATAGGAAAAATAAAGTGGATGAAGTGTATCTATTGCAAACATGCATTTCTATGACAACCCATAGAACTTATCCATCAGTCAGAGACAAAGAATATGGTTGGGCGAGTTGACAACAGAGTTGAATAAGAATAGTAAGTGAGCTTCATAGTCTTCAGAAAACTGCAAAAGTTTCTTTACACATTGCAAAATTTCTCACAAAAGCAAAATAATGTATATCTTTCTAATATATAGCCTACAGTTATTACTATATGGAAATAAAACATGTGATACAAGAGTCTCCAAAAAATTAAAAATTGTTATCACCCAGGACAATAGAACAGTATGTGGTAAGTGTGAACAGGTTGCAATCAAAGAGGAGACTTGAGAAACAGGACTAAAATATTTTGATTAATGAATTAAATAATAGAAAATGAAGGTAGGCTCATCCTGTGGCAGATGCAAGTGAAGACAAATGGAGAGACAGAGCCTTCTACTCATTCTTATGATGTTAGGAGAATATGAAGAAGACCTCTATAATGTTAAGTTGTAATTCAGTGGAAGTTCACGTTATAGTGGATTTATTGAAGGACAGAGAAAAGAGAACTGGAAAAACAGAAGTGTGTATAGAATGATTTTACCTACATAGATATATACACTCATAATTGTCTGTAATGTTAGCCATCTCTGTGTTGGGGAAAGGAAAAGAAAAAAGGTAAGGAAAGAAAGTTAAATAATGACTGTTAAATATTTATAAGAAATAGCAAGTTGTAAAAAATAGATTTGCAGTTTCACATAAAATCATCTTTTTTAATCTATGATATTATGGAAATGCTTGTTTTATTTCATAAATTAAAAATATAATAAACTTCAAAAAAGAAAGAAAGAAGAGTCACATAGTATGAGCTGAAATAAAAAGAGTCATAGGAGAGAACTTCCACAAGATCAATGTGGAAACAGTTTCTTACCAGTGAGATAACAGATACATGCGCATTTGAGATAAATGTTAAATAAGATGAACAAACTAAATTGTACATTATCCTAGTGAGGAAAATTTTAGAAAATTATAAATATATTATTCTATTTCATGTCAAAATATAATTAAGTATTATAATTATAATAAATTAATCTTATCTCCCATTCTGTGCATTCTCAAAATTTTTCCCTCATACCTGGAATGTACTCGTTCCTCATCTCAATTGTCATAATTCTTAGATTGTCTTATGGTTCAGCTCAGGTGCTCACTGCTTCTAAGTAATTTTCTCTGATCCTCACATTACAAATCTATATGTCTTCTCTTCTACAAATATGTGTATATGTAAATATGTGTATTTGTATGAATGGGTATGTCTATGTAAGTGTATGCATGTATGCACAAGTATATATATATATATATATATGTATATGTATATACATATATATATATATATTCATTTATACATACTCACAAAAAAAGAATCAAACTAGCATAGTGAATAGAGAGCCATTTTCCAAACCAAGAAGACATGGATCTAAGTCTCATCTCTTAAACATACCAGCCACGTATGTTTCAATACAACTTCTGCTCTAACAACTCTATAAGACAATAAGTTACAGAGAAGGCTCTGATCTCCTTTGGAAGAAGGAATTTCCTCACAAGGGAGTTCCTTATATCAGTGAAAGTCCAGGTCTATTTCCTATTGCTAACACTTAACAGAATGCATGGCATATCCCTTCAGGAAAAGTTAAGATACTTGATGGCAAACACTCTTGTTTTTATCTTTCTGTGTCTAGCTTAACACAAGTGCATTACTCATTGTAAGGGTTGATAAATGTCTATTGAATTAATTAGATGTAGTAATATTACTTCAAAAATAATATCTTGAACAATAATACCAACAATAATAATGTGTATCCTTGTCTTGCAGCTTTAAAATATTTTCTGATGACTTATTTTTTAATATGAAAAATAAATATCATATAATATTCATTAATAATCATCATTAACATGAATAATTCTTGATATGAAACTATGCATGATGGCTGTAACAACAGAATTTTAACTAATGGGTAGATTTTAAATAGTTTATGCAATTCTTAGAAGCAAAAACCTTAGAAATTTGAAAGACCAGGTACAAAAGAAAATGGCTTTAGCTATTAACTACCATTCGTTAAGATGAATAAACCAAGAAGAAGAAGACCGATGAACTTGGAATATCTGATCAGGGGCTTCAAGGAATATTCAAAAATGTACATTTTTTTAAATTAAGACTTAAAAAAAAATCTGTTGTCTTGCTGGCTTGGACACTGATATCATAACCAGTGAACTAATTGTTCTCTTTGACAAGTTTTTTGTTTTGTCTTATATAAAGATAATATAGGGGTCTCTCAAAAATCTTGTGACAATTTTAAGTTTAATATCTTTTGTTGTTATTCATTCATTTTGGTCATGTTCAACTTTTGATGATCCTATTTGGGGTTTTCTTGGCAAAGATACTAGAATGCTTTGCCATTTCCTTCTTCAGTTCATTTTATTGATGAAGAAACTGAGACAAACAGGATTAAATGACTTGCTAAGGGAGTAATAAGTGCTAATAAGTATCTAAGGCCAGATTAAAACTCAGAAAGATTAATCATCCTATATCCAATGTACCACTTAGCTGTTGCTCTGATAGCTTAAAATTTCCCAAGACTTTTGGGACATATTGTGTTAATATCAATAGATAACAATATTAAATAAATATTGTTTTAAATATTATTTAAATCAATGGTGGGGATAGAGAAAGATATCCCACAGATATTATCTTTGTTTAAAAAATGAATCATTCTATGAATTATTTATTGTCATAAGAATCAACATGTTGCTGTATTTTCCAAAAAAACATTGGTTATAGTGAAAATTGGACCAGAAATTGTCTGCTTTTCACAAGACTAACTCAAGAGAGTTCTCACTTTCAAACGCAAGCAGGGGCCCCTTTGAGATCTGGGCTGAGATTCAAAACCATTTTCCCTTCCCTATCCCTGAGCGTTAGAGAGGCTAAATTCTGAACTTAGGAGACTACAAGAAACTTCCGGTTTCTGAATGTTTGAAAGTGAATCAGAAATAAACAGGCCACTTTTTTTAAATGACAAAAATAGCTGTAAATCATGCTTTCTTTACCCCAAATGACAGAACCTGAACAAATCAAAAGTTTTTGCATCTCAAATAGAAAACAACCCATGGGTTTTTTAAAGGAAGGAATTATGTACCTGCCTATACAGTGCAATAAATGTCCTTTTTAAAATGAAGTAATTTCTGAACCCCTCAGCCCAAGACTTATGATTAAAGTGACAGCACTGATATTAAAATTTAATGTACTCAATATTGTCACATAACAATAAATCAACTGGTAAAAATCTGTAATATCTTTTTTCCTTTCCTCCTTTCACTAAAAAGAGCTACAGTGCTTTAATTTGAATGGATGTTGAGTTACGATTAAGGAACCCGTTATTGATATTGAAATGTTTGAATTTGTGTCTCCACAGCAATCAGATCAAGTTGCATGAGGCAGTTTATATAATAATATGGAATGTACAGCTCTATCTATCAGTGTCAACGAGTATTCTCTTCTTTTATTAGCACAATAGGATACAAAGATGACAAGTTTGAAAGCAAAAATAATGACCCTGCAAGAGCTTGACATACTCTAATCCCTTTTACTTCATGTCCTCAATAACTTTTCCTTTTGACTTTGTGGTCGAGTATGTGTGGGCTGGGCTCCATGTTTCTCTGGGCTAAATAGAGTTTTTGAACCACAGAGCAAAAATTCAGTTCTAATTATGAAGTATATCATCTATAAACCAGGGACTGACTCAGAGAAATGTCATTGTAAAGGCAACAGACTTTAAGGAAAACTATGTTTGAATCCCACCTCAGACATTTCCTACCTCTATGATCCTGGACAAGCCAAAACTTCTCTGGGCTTTAATCTGTAGAAAGGGGTTAATGGCTAATGACATCTGCCAGATGTCCAGAATTGGACGGCTAGATGGTGAAGTGGATAGAGTGTTGGACCTGGAGTCAAGACGACTTCTCAGAAACCTACTATGCTAGGCAAGTCACTTAATCCTGTTTGCCTCAGTTTCCTTATCTGTAAAATGAGTTTAAGCAGGAAATGGCAGACTTCTCTATGATCTCTGCCAAGCAAAACCCAAATGGGGCTATGAAGAGTCAGACAAAACTAAAATAACTAAGCAACAATCTCCCGGTATTATTGTGGGAACCAAATGAGATGATCAATGTAAAGCATGTTTCAAACTTTAAAGTACTATATGCAAATGCCTGCATGTCTGAATATCTTGAGGCTACCAATGATAGTGATCTAGGCCTTCTACTTTCCATTCCCTATCTTTGGGGACAACATATTATTCCAAGGGTTTGTACCCTGTAGTGCTAAGCCTGACAGTTTACTTATGCTTTAGCTCAATTTGGGGGACAAAATGCTAAAAGGAACATTCCATGTTGCAATCATAAATTCTTCTCTAAGATATTTATATTTCTTTTTACATATTTAGGCATATAAGGAACAAATTGCAGGGGAACACGGCAAAGAATAGTAGTTCTGGAGTCAAAGGTTGTTGCTTTTGTTATTTAGTCACTTTTAAGTTGTTATTGATTCTTTGTGACCCCATTTGGGTTTTTTTTTTGGCAAAGATACGGGAGTATTTTGCCATTTCCTTCCCCAGATCATTTTACAGATGAGGAAACTGAGGCAAACAGGATTAAGTAACTTACCCAGAATCACATAGCAAGTAAATGTCTGAGGCCAGAGTTGAACCCAAGAAAATAAGTTTTCCTGCTGCCAGGCTGGGCACTCTATGCACTATGGTGCCAACTAGTTGCCAATAAATAGAATTTGTCTATGGGGTTTTCTTGGCAAAGATACTGGAATGGTTTGCCATTTCCTACTCTAGCTCATTTTATAGAGGGGTAAAGTAAGGCAAACAGGGTTACGTGATTTGCCCAGTATCATACAGCTATAAGAGTCTGAGGCTGATTTGAACTCAGGAATATAAGCAGCCATGTAGCTACCCGTATTCAAATCCCACCTAATAGTAAATGTCAGATTTATTACTTCTGAATTTTGTTTCATATCCTAGTTTCTCAGTTTCCTCATGTATAAAATAGAAAGGTCAGGATCAATAGCCTCTGAGTTGTCTTCTAACCATAAATCAATGATTCTTTGATCCTCTGATTTTCAATGGTAAATCCAAACCAAGACATTGAGATCTCTGGATTTCAGATTTACTGCACTGGATTCTTTAGAGAGAGAGAATAGGAAGGAAGGAACAAATAAAGTGTAACCCTACTCTAATTCTAATTCCACCATAAACTTTGTGCCAACATCTGACATCTCACCTACAGAAAAGAGTTGGCTAGGGAGCTGGTGGGAGTGGAAAAAAAGAGAAGACTGGAATCTTTTCAACAAGACATATTCCTGGAAACCAAAACCTTCTCATCCTTCCCTTCCTCTGCTCTCTGACTAAACCCCAGCAATGATTTACTGTAGAACCCAACCTTCCATCAAAGGAAGAATTTAAAAACAGCAGCTTTGCCAAGCAGGCTGATTTGTTAGCAAAAGATCCATCACCATGGCAGACAGAAATACAGTGGAGATTTTAACCCACATGGTAAGTGGGAACGGTTTCCCAGGGTGGGAGGGATGAAGTAGAGCTGGAGAGATGATGGATGGGATGAAAAAGATAAAGTTTCTTTTGTGGAGATGTTACATTGGCTTTGAGTAGAAAAACTGATTTATTTCCCAGACCATATGGCATACAAGGCTGTGCTCTGAGGGCCACTTTACCAGTCAGATTGCATTCAAGGAAGTTACTCTAGGGATTTTTAGGTGGAGAAAAGAAGAATCTAATACAATCTTCAGCTAAGTGCGTCAGTGGTTGAAGTACGTGAGCTAATGAATGCTTAGAAAAGTATATTGGGGGTGTACAAACTAAAAACAAAGCTTTCCAGCAAAATTTAGACAAGATTCACTTCATGTTGGTAGTGGGTCTCTCCATTAGAGATCATTGACAGGTTAACAAATTTGATGAAAGCTTATAATTAAATGAGAATTTTGTACTTCCTATAATCCTTCTATGTGTGTGGGGGGGGAGAGTACCCACACCTAAATAATCACTAGACTTACTTCTACAGGAGTTAGACTTCTAAAGTAAAATAAACTAGCTCAACTTGCCTTCCTTACCATCATGAAATTTTGAGAATGAAATTAGGCTAAAATTGGCTTATTAAAGGCAGCCTTGATGAGCTAACCCTAAGTCAGAGTAACATGCCTACAGCAGGAGCTAATGGAAACTTGAGCACTGACTCATCTTGTTCTGGTAAAACTGGATTTTTTGCACACAAGCATAAGACTTTACATCTATCTCTAAATGTAAATTCAGCCAATTTAGACTTGGAGCTAAAGAGGACCTTCAAGGCCAATTCATTCAATTGTCTCATCTCGTAAATGAAGAAACTGAGGTCCAGGAAGATTAAATAACTTGCCTATAGTCCTCTAAGAACTTAGATTCAAACAGCAGCCAAATGATCCCAAATTTGGCTCTCTTTTTGCTGTACCATATTACCTGTTAATGTCATTTGCTTCCAATATCAATCAGTTTTGGATTTGCAGTAAAGGTTTATTTAATGACTGAATGAATAAATGAGCTTGAAAGCTTTACAGAAAACATTAATAACCATTCTGCATCCCCTTCAGTTTTTATCCCTCAGACATATTCACTCTTTTTATATTCATACAAATCATGCCCTCTCAAAGCACTCAGGACTACTTAAGCCCTTAACTGCTCAACACAAAGAGAAAAATAAAACTCTTATAAAAATAAATATCTTGCAATTAAATTTCTCATTGCATTTGATCAGTTTCACTGGCAGATCTTTAAGAAAGGTTTTAGAAGATGAGGCAATCAGTAAGGAGAAAGATGGCTACAACTATCATCCTGCATTCATTCATTTTGAGAATAAAAACTTCATTTTAAAAAAAAATCCCTGCTAACTTTCTATGAATAGCAACCAGAAGCTACCTTCTCCATGATCTTGTGAGGTTTCTGTTTCAGACAGTCATAAAAGCATAGAGTTGGAAGGTTAGAAGAAGCTCAAATGGCATTATTGTATAACTCATACACAAAAAGAATCCTCACATAACACAAATCTCTGTTCATGCACACATTAATAATCCATAATGCATTCATTTTCTAAAATATGCACATGTAACTGTGTTATAAAGGTAGATCTTCCTTCACATTTTCAGGTTTCCACTCAAACTTGAAAACTCTAAGGAGTAAACTCAAAGATTTGAGAGAAAATGTTAGTATCTATCTCTCTGTCTTTCTATCTCTCTGTGTGTCTCTCTCTCTGTCTCTGTCTCTGTATCTCTGTCTCTATCTCTTTCTCTGTCTCTCTCTATGTATCTCTCTGTCTCTCGCTGTCTTTCTCTGTCTCTCTCTCTCTCTCTCTGTCACTCTATTTTTCTCTCTGTCTCTCTCTCTCTCCTTCCTTCCTCTTCCCTTCTCTGTCTCTCTCTGTTTTGTTTTAGAAGGCACCTGTTAAGTTCAGAATAACAATGTGTCACTTAGAAAAGAAATGGCTACTAGATGTACTTGCAGGACTCTAATAACATACCTACAACAAAAGATTATAGAACCTTGAGCACCGGCTCATCTTGTTCTAGTGAAACTGGAGTTTTTTTATCCAAGCATAAGATTTTACATTTATCTCTACTGAATTTCATCATTTTATATGTAGTCCATTGTTCTGGTTTATCAAGAACTTTGTGCATTCTGTCTTCATTTTCATCGTGTTAGTTATCTCTACCAGGTTTGTGACATCTGAGAATTGAATGAGCTTATCACCTATGTCTTTATCTAAGTCACCAAAAAATTAAATAGCATATGGTGAAGCAGAGTCCCAGGGATCTCCACAGGATACCTTTTGAAACACTGACTTGAACCAATAGCAATTTCTTTCTAAATCTGGGCATGTTACTAGTTAAAAATTCACCTAATTCTATTATCACCTAATATACATATCTCCATTTTCATCACAAGCTTAATAGGAGAAATTTAATCAAAAACTTTGCAAAAATCTTGAACTCTATCTATAGCAGTCCCTTCATCTGTTAATTTAGTAACCCCATTCACAGAAACAAAAAGAAATAAAATGGAAAGAAAAGGGAGAGAAGGAGGAAAAAAGGAGGGAGGGAGAGAGAGAGAAGGAAGGAAGGAAGAAGGAAGGAAGGAAGGAAGGAAGGAAGGAAGGAAGGAAGGAAGGAAGGAAGGAAGGAAGGAAGGAAGGAAGGAAGGAAGGAAGGAAGGAGAGAGAGAAAGAGGAAAGGAAGGAGAGAGAGAAAGAAGAAAGGAAGGAGGGTAAAAGAGAAGGAAGGAAGGGGGAGGGAGGAAGGGAAAGAGGGAGAGAGGGAGGTAAGTAAAAAAGGTGAATCTTATGAATTTTAGGAAGACAGCATCATAGTAATTCTTTGTAATCATGCCTTCCTTTTTGAGATATTCACCAATTTACTTTTTAATGATACATTCTGGAGTTTTATAGGGAACTGAAGTCAGTGTCACTATTTTATAGTTTATAGAGTATCTCTTACAGACACTCTTACAGACTTACAGACTCTCTGTCTTTTCCCTTTTATGAAAACTGAGACCTCTGTCCTCCAATCTTATGGTATCTCCCCTGTTTTCCACAATCTATTAAATATTCCTGAAAATTGCTCAATAGTTAAGTCTGAAGTAAGAAAAGCACAAGAGGGTACCTGAGTTCAAATGCTGATTTGCTTTTTCTTTTTATCACACTAAATCTTTCACATTCTCAGTCTCATCATTTGTAAAATGAGAGCAATGTATTTGATGACTTTGAAGAACCTTTCCAGCTTTAAAAATATGATTTGACCACTGGAGTGATCTTCTTGAGAGACAACTCTCTGATGACCTGTGTGTGCAAACAGAGGTGTAAGGTCAGCCTTTTAAGGAAGACTCTGGCAAGAATCTTGCTAGCAATGACTAAGAGAGAGACTGCCCTGTAATTGTCCCAGGGCATTCTATTCCCTTTATCTTTATAAAGATGGACAATGGAGGCATCCTTAAACTCCTAAGGCATAATTTCCTCTTGCCACATTTCCTGGAAAATTTCAGTCAGCTTTTGTAAGACCAATGCACTCCCCATCTTGTAAATTCCAGCTGGAATAAAATCAACACCCAGATCTTTACCACATGAAAGTAGCCTAATGCCATTCCAAAACTTCCTCTCCAGTTGGAACTTCACCTAAGGAGGTAAACAGTCAAAAGCTTCAGAATTAATTGATGATAATCTGTTCTAATACTATGGAAATGTTCAGCCCACCTCTCTAAGATCATGCCATTTTCACTAATCAGGGTGGAACTAACAACACTGAATAGTTGAGATTCACCATAGGTCTTTGACCCATAAATAGTCTTTAATACATAATAAAAATGCTTTGAATCATTGCTATCAGCATAAAACTAAATTTCATCTGTCTTTTCACTGAGCCAAGAATCCTGCATTTATCTAAATTTTGATTGTATTTTTGATGGAATCTAATACTATCTTCTTAGAGATGGATGAACTCTATTGGTATACCCTGTGAAGTTCTTGTTTTTTATTTAGCAGCTTCAGAATTTTCTGACCATTTTCATCAAACTAGTCTTGATGTTTGTGAGTGTTCTAACCCAGAGGAGCAAAAGCAGTGCTCTACAACAATTCTTTAAAAGCTGCTCATTCCTTTTCTGCTCCATTGTTGCCAAATGTCCTTCAAAAGGGACCAAGGAACAGTTGATATGGTGTTTACTGCCCAACAATTCCAGGAAAAATTCCTGGTGCAGAAAAAATGTCCGTATCTAATGTTTGTAGATCTGACCAAGGCCTTTGATACTGTCAGTCTCCAAAGCTTATGGAAAATTATGTCAAAATTGGATTGCCCAGAGAAGTTCATCAATATACTACATCAATTTCATGATAACATGCTTGTCCGAGCTCTGGACAATGGACAATGCTCTTGAACTTTTGCAATCACCAGTGGAGTGAAACAAGGCTGTGTGCCTGCTCCCATGCTTTTTAGCCTGATGCTTTCAGCCATGTTGGCAAATGCCTTCAATGTGGACAAACATGGAATCAGAGTCAGTTACCGCACTGATGGGAAATTGTTCAGCTTGAAAAAGCTACAAGCCAAAACTGAAAGAGAGGGAGTGTTAGTGCATGATGTTGCATTCAATGCAGCCTCCAAAGCTGAGATGCAACAAAGTATGGATTGATTCTCTAGTGCTTGGGCCAGTTTTGGCCTAACAATTAACACTGGGAAAACACAGGTCCTCTATTGGCCAACACCATACCATATATATATGGAACCATCGGTTACAGTAAATGGTGAAGTTTTGAATACTGCAAATAAGTTCTCTTACCCTGGCAATACACTTTCCAGGGTGTCCCCATTGATAATGAAATTGATACACGCATTGCTAGAGCTAGCTCAGTGTTTTGAAGGCTCCAAAGGAAAGTATATCATCCATAAAACAGAGAAGTCTGCACAACAGGTCGTAAGATCTTCAGTTTGGTAGTCAGTCAGTGTGGGAGAGGAGAGGTATTAGACTGACTACCAAACTGAAAGTCTACAGAGCTGTTGTGCTGAGCTCACTGTTGTCTGCCTGGGAAACCTGGACAATGTACCAGCACCATGCCAGGGAATCACTTCCATTTAAGTTGTCTTAGGAAGATTCTGAAGATTGCCTGGCAAGATGAGATATCAGACACTGAGGCCCTTTCTGGAACTAAACTGCCAAGAGTTCCAACTCTACTGCAGGGAGTACAAGCTCTGCTCTGCTGCTCAAATTATTTGAATGCCAAATGCATGCTTGCCATAAAAAGACATGGGAAACACTGGCACAAGAGCACCTAGCATGGAGTGCCCTCATCAGAGAAGGGGCTGTGTTCCTTGAGGAAAGCAGAATCGACTTAACCCAAAAGAAATGTGAGATGTACAAAGTTAGAGAAACTACCCCAAGTATTCATACAGACTTTTTATGTCCAACTTGTGGCAGAGCACTCTGAACTCATATTGGTCTGATCAGCCACAGTCAGACACAATGCAACTTGATTCTAACATAGTGATGTTATTTTGGTCCTCTTTGAGAATGAAAAACAACAACCATCCTACACAGAGGTAAACAGGGCTACTAATTGGCTGAGAGACCTCTGAGCCCATTTTCTTATATATTGAAATAAATTTGGTGTATTTTGGAGAAAGAAAAAAAAGAGAGAATCAGAGAGAGAGAGAGAGAGAGAGACAGAGACAGAGACAGAGACAGAGACAGAGACTAAGAGACAGACAGACACAGAGAGACAGAGACAAAGACAGAGAGAGAGAGACAGAGAGAGGGGGAGGGAGGGAAGGAGAAGAGAGAGAGACAGATAAATAGAGTGAGGGAGGGAGGAAAGAAAGAGAGGGAGAGGGAGGGAAAAAGGAGGGAGAAGAGAGAGAGACAGAGAGAGAGGGAGAATACTTTAAAAAAGGAGGGAGAGTCAGAGCTAGGAACTCAGATATACAGGCACTAAAAGGATAGGAAGAGAAAAGGCAGAGGAAGACAATCAAATTACAGTGACAGAGACAGACTGGTCCACTAGTGCCTATGCACTAACAAAATCTCAAAGAGATAGAAATGGGTAAACACAGTAATAAAGAGAACAATAGAGAGACAGACAGACTCAAAAACAAAGGGAAAAACAGAGAGAAAGATATAGAAAAACAGAAAAGGGAAGGGAAGAAAGAATTGGAAAAAGACAAGTGTAAATTTTTGAATGCTGACTTGGCTTTTTGGATCTCCTTTCCCCTTTTCTCTTGAACTCCTTCCCAAGTGAATCTACCTTACAAAGATACCCAACACAAAAGTCTCTCAATCACAAGTAAATTCTTCCTTCATGTTCATATAGGACATGGAATGTCCTTTAGAAAAACTGACCCAGGCTTGAGGAAAGGTAGACTTTAAATGTATTACATCTATCTCTTCCAACTGAAAAAAGAGATTTTGGATACCATTAGGCTCCTCTCATGTGGCAATTAACTGAAACTGAGTTTATTCCATCTTAGATTTACAAGAAAGGAGGTACACTGGTCATTCAAAAGCTGACTGGAATCTTCCCAGTTGTATGGCAAGGACAACCAACTCAAATTCTTTCTCTCTCCCTCCCTGAAAAAGTAAGTAATGCAATATATGTTATATGTATAAATGATACATGATATCAAGGATGCCTCCATTGAATGTCTTCATAAAGGAAGAGAAAATAGAGTGTCCTATGACAATCATGGGCTTGGGGGTGGGGAGGGAGGCCCTCTCTTTTAGTTATTGCCAACAAGATTCTTGTCAGAGTCCTCCTTCATAGAGGTTAATCTTTCTGGAAGAAGGTCTGGAAGATGGTCACATATATATGAGAGTCAGTGTGGCTTGATTAAAAAGTCAAGGAAGAGTGAATATGATGTGTGCCGCCTGACAACTCCAAGAAAAATTCCAGGAGCAAAACAGAGGTCCATATACAACCTTTGACCAAGGTTTTTGATCATTCATGATGGTCTGTGGAATATCATGGCTTAATTTGGTTAACTAGAGAATCAATAAATCAATATTGGTCGGTTTCATGACAGCATGCTTGCATGAGTTCTAGGTAAAGGAAGATGCTCCCAGGCTGTCCTAAATACCACAAAGAATAGATCTGGTTTCTGCTACATGTGCTAATTTTGGTCTGGAAATGAACAATAAGAAAACATAGATTCTCTACCAACTAGGTCCTAAATGTGGAACCATCAGTTACAGCAAATAGAGAATGTTATTTATTTATTTAAAATAAATACAAAATGCAAAAGGAAAAAATACTACCATGTATACATCAGAACATGAGAGAATTCAAAATAAGAGAAAATAAATTTCTATTTCAAGAAAGCCTATATATATATATATATTTGTGTTCAGAGATGGCTATCTTTTTGCTTCCATGTAGGCTTTCTTTTGTTCTCTGCTGCATACTTTTTACTTTAATCTTTTCCCCCTTTCCTCCCCCTTACGTCCCCAAGAAAGCTACAATTCCTTTCCAATGTTTTTTCCACCCATGCCATAAAGTCTCTTATTTGTGTTTATTTTTCCCTGAAACATAGTAGGTACTTAATAAATTCTTTGGGTTTTTTTATTATTTCTCCCCCAATTCGATGTCAAAACATGTTTTCTACTTTTTTTAAGTTTTGGATTCCAAATTCTTTCTTCCTCCCTCCCTGAAAAAGTAAGTAATCTAATATATGTTATACATGTGCAACCATGTGAAACATTTCATATTAGTTATTTTGTTCCAGGGAGGAGAAAGACAGACATAGGCAGAGAGACAAGACAGAGACCGATAGACAGAGAGAATGCTTCAGTCTATGTTCAGATAATATCAGATCTTTCTCTGGAGAATGACAGCATGTTTCATCATTGTGTTTACTTATTAATGTAAACTCTTAAGTAATTTGAGTCTGTGGAACCAGCTTTGGAAATACATGTGGAATGATAGTCATACTGCTAAGGGGTCCTGGAAACTATGTATGGGAGAATGGAATTACCATTTGAGTCAGGGACAGATAGAAATGTATTCAAGGTTTTTAAAGTAATTTTAGTATTTAAGCTATAAGTATCATCCTCTCTACAAATAAGGACATTGAGGCTTAACAATGAATCGACTTCTTTCTTGGTAATCTAGTTCATGACTTTCAGAGACAGGATCCAAAGCCAGGTTTTCTTTCCATGATACCATGCTGTTTCTAGAAAGGAAAGAGTAGGCTGGGATGACCAGTGCAAAGCAAGGAACTGGGCATGCTAGTGCTAAAGAGTCTCAGCTGAAGCTTTTGTCTCTAGTTAGAAGAGATTTTCTGATTTTACTAAGGATTGAAAACAGGTTGCACTATCCATTGTTTCAGCCACAGGATGAATGGATGAATGAATGAATGAATGAATAGAAGGGCTTACTACATGCAAAGCTCTGTGCTAAGTGCTGAGGATACAAATAGAAAAGCAGAAGAAGCCTTTGCCTTTCACAGGAAGACAAGACAATATAGGAATTTTCAATAACCAGTCAGATGGAAAAACCCAGTGGTCCTTAAGGTGCAGTGACAAGGCAGATGGCAATGCATCCCCTTTTGAATCATTTCCATTAGTGATACCATATTCGTTTCTGATGTTGAAGTCTATGATGGTATCAAGAAAGTATAGGGTTAATAACTGGTACAATGGGGAAGATAGCATAAACAAGAAAGAATCCCTGAAGCCTAGGTCTGAGACACTCCTAATCCTGTCAGCAGCAGGCTTGAGGCCATCCAGATGCTCAGGCAAGTCAAAACAAAATCAAAAGCAAGCTGTTGTCAGGATGGATGGGGCAGGGACAGTTAGGGGGAGGGAAAGAAGCCCTGACAATTCCCACAAAAGCAGCCATCATGCAGCTGTTATAAATGAGTAATTTATGAGTGTGCAATTTCCTGAATGTCTATGATAGAATATAGGATATCACTACAAAGAAAGCACGGGCATATAATGTGCTTTTTTATGATACATTGTGTACAGTTTACTGTCCTCAGAGGTATTGCTTCCTCAACAATCATCAAGATTTGAAATATGTCTTTCAATGGGTCTCCTCTATGTATTTCTGTAGCTGTTTCAAATTTAACAATACGTATTTTTTCCAACATGTTGTTCAGCCATTTCAGTTGTATCCAACTCCTCATGACCCCATCTGAGGTTTTCTTGGCAAAGATATTGGAGTGATTTGCCACGTCCTTTCCAGCTCATTTTACAGATGAGGAAACTCAGGCAAACAGGGACAAGTCACACAGCTAGTAAGTGTCTGAGGCTGAATTTGAACTCAGATTTTCCTGACTCGAGACCTGATGCTCTATCCAGTTTTTTGGACATGGCTCTCCAAAATGTTTGCAGCATCATTTATTTTTCCCTCTAGTTGTATAATATTTCTACAATTGACAAATTCCTTTTTCCTTTGAGTTTTTTTTTATTGTTGTTTGCAGATTGATTGCAAATGATCACTAACATTCATGCAGTCTTTTGGTGTGGCAAAATACTTTATGCTTAGTATCTCATTTGATCCTCCCCAAAACTCTATAGGCAGATAGGTACTATGGGCATTATTATCATCCCCATTTGAAAGATGAAAAACTTGATATTTAGACTTACCTGTCCATGGTCATATAGTTAGTAAATATCAGAGGCAAGATTTGAATACAGATCTTTAGGGACTCCAAAGCCAGGGAGTACACTTTCCTTCATGCCTCATTGTTTCATGGGAAATTTACTATATGGCATCAATTCTACTTAGGGAGATTAGCATGACAACCCAAAGCAAGAACTCCAAAAACCTCTCTTCTAATGTGATTAATAAATAGCATGATTTTGAGCAAATCATGCTTCTTTTTTGACCGACTTATGCTAACACATTATGAAATATGAGTTTGGATTAGATAAATCACTATGTTCTTTTTTGATTCTAATGCATGATATAATAGATAAAGTATTGGACTTGGAGTAAAAAGTCCTATTTAGATATGTGATCATGGGAAAGTCACTTAAACTGTTTTAAAGTCACTTTACTTATCTGTCAAAATTGGAGTACCTATGACCCTTTTGCCTACCTTAATTGTTTGCTTTGAGGACCAAAAGACACATTTCATTTTTAATTACTTCATAATATTAAATATTATATACTTTTATTTTATAGTATTTTATAATATCCTATATTATATACTATTATACTTTATAATACTAAAGTAAAATGCAAATACAATGGAATTTTTTTTGAGGGAAGGTCTAAATACATAATTTCATTAGTTTAGGCAATGACTAGTAAGAAACCATTTCCACCAAAGCAAATCTGAAAATGTCAAGCAACTTTTAGTCTTAGAATTGTCTGGAGCACTGAGAGGTTGAATGATTTATCCAGGATCATACAGTCAGTATATTTGAGCCTAGATGGTGATGATTAGATATAAAAGCGTAGTACCTCAAACTATAAGAGAAGTAATTCATGTGTGTAATACAAATGGACAGTCATGATCTATAGCCCCATAGGTTCCATGGAGGCAAAAGAATGCAGCAGAAATATAAGGAAATTTCCATTTGATAGTTGTTTGGGTAAGTCAGAACGATGAGGCTGGCCAGCACCAAGCCAAGCTGAAAACGGGCATGAAACCATGTACCCCTTGAGTGTAATAAACTGGCTCCATTCTCATTTTCTGGCTCAGCTCTTCAGCTTTGTCTCAGCAATAAATTCTCACAATCTAAAGTCCAAATCTCGTCCTTTACCAGAGCTCCTTCACCTTTAACTTTTCTATGGGTTTTATTCTGATAGAATAAAAGTTTCATGAGAGCATGAATGCTTTCATTTCTGTCTTATACCCGCGCCCCCCCCCCCCAGAACCTAGCCCAATACCTGATTCATAGAAAGCACTTAATAAATGCTACTTGAACGATCAATTCATTGTTTCCATCTCTGACACTGCTTCCCACCTCTGGTTTTTTCCAGAACACTGATATGTCCACCTGGTACCAGCCAGGACCCAGTATTGGCTCTGCCCTCTCTCCATGGCTATAGCTACTGGAATTCCATCTTGCTACCTGTTCTTTTCTTCCCAGAATCATTCATATCAGATGGCAATTCAAGGTCTACCTGAGAGCTAATGATAATGTTAACAAAAAAATAGATGATAGAGATAGATAGAGAACTGTGTGTATAGTATATATGTGTGTATGATATATATTATATATATGTATATAAAAATCTAACAAATTCATGAGATGTGCATTACAATTAGCTTTATTACAAGAGAAATGAACATGCCCATGAAAATCCTATGAGGGTTCAAGGAGCTCACAATCCAAACAGAAGGTTGCATATTAATGAAACCATGACAAAGGGTGGGGGAACAGCAAGTTCATTCCAAGTGGGAGGGACATGAGAGAAGGAAAAAGCAGTATAGATAGAGAAGGGTTAATCCCTCCTGAAAGGGAACAGAAAGATGAAAGACAGGGAGGGGACATGAATAAGTAAGATGGCAAAAGTGTCGCCCTTTTCCCTTGGAAACTGCTAGACTATTAAGATAGGATAATATACTTATATATAAAGATTCCAACTGCACCAACCATTTCTCAGTCTGGTGTGGACTGATCTTGACTCCCAAGGATACACAGCGAGTCCAGCTTTGTGTGTGCAAACACTAATTATGTCAAGCCAAGCAAGATGAAAATGCCTTCAAAATATCACAAAACAGCAGCCTGAATAAAGGAATTAAGATCCCCAGAATTTAAATGTTTGCAAAAGATAACAAATTCCTCATGGCTTTCTTATTGGCACCAGAGTACTAAAGTAGGTGCTGGGAAAGAACACAAACAGAACTAATGGTCCTAGACTTAAGGAGTGAGGCAACTTACAAGAGAGAGCTGACATGCTGGGAATGGTTCTAGACTCTTAGGACCAGATGAAGTTCACAGCATTTGGCTCACAGTTGAAAAGAAAATGTTAAAGCACTGCATAAAGGTTGTGTTATTTACAATAAACAACTCAAAGGAGAAAACTATAAGTCACATGTGAGAATACATAACAATAATACTCGTTCTGTATCTAATAGAAGGCAGATGTACCCTAAAATAATTTTTAATTTTTTTAATTTCTATTTTCCCCAATTACATGTAAAACAACATTTTTGGAGAATTATACATATATATTTGTTTTTTACACATTTTCATATGAGTTATGCTGGAACAGAAAAATCAGAACAAAAGAGAAAAGCCACAAGAAAAAAAAAAGCAGAAGAGAAAAAAGTGTACATAGCATGTGTTGACTTACATTCAGCCTCCATAGTTCTCTCTCTGAATGTAGATGTGTTTTTTGGAATTGCCTTGGATTGCTGAACCACTAAGAAGGACCAAGTATATCATAATTGATCATTGCACAATCTTGCTATTTCTGTGTACAATGTTTTCTTAGATCTGCTTGTTTCACTCAGAATCAGTTTATGTTAATCTTTCCAGGTCTTTCTAAAATCAGCCTGTTCATCATTTTTTATAGAATAAAATATTATTACTTTCATATACAATTATTTATTCAGCCATTTTCAATTGATGCGCATCTACTTATTTCCAATTCTTTGCCACCACAAAAACTGCTACTACAAATGTTGTTGCCCTTGTGGATCCTTTTCCCTCTTTTATGATTTTTTTGGGAATACAGGCCCAATAGTGTCACTGTGGGATCAAAGGATAGACACAGTTTTATAATTCTTTGGACATAGTTCCAAATTGCTCTCTAGGAAGGTTGAATTATTTCACAACTCCACTAATATTGTATTAGTGTTCCAATTTTCTCACATCCCCTCCCACATTTATCATCACCTTTTTCTGTTATTTTAGCCAGTCTGATAGGTATCAGATGGCACCTTAGAGTTGTTTTGATTTGCATTTCTCTAATCAAAATCTAAGTGATTTAGAGAATTTTTCTATAAAGATATATATTTTCAAATATAAGTTAGATCCCCAGTAGCTATATCTTCCTAGAGCTCTAGTTAGTCCTGAGACATTTAGAGTATCTTTCCAATACCATTATTCATATATAGACTATATATAAAATATAGTCTATAAAGACTATAGATAGCTTTAATTTCTTCATATGCAAATTGTCTCTACATATCCTTTGACCATTTATAAATTAGAAAATAACTTGTATTCTTATACATTTGACTTATGAGGCCTTTATTAGAAACACTGGCTGTAAAAAAAAAAATTTCCACCTTTCTGTTTCCCTTCTAATCTTGTTTGTGTTATTTTGTTTGTGCAAAACCTTTGTAATTTAATGCAACCAAAGTTATCTGTTTTTCATTTCATAATGTTCTTAGGTTCTTCTTTGGTCATAAATTGCTCCTTTTTCCAAAGACCTGATAGGTAAACTATGCCTTGCTCTCCTAATTTGTTTATAGTATCACCCTTTATGCCTAAATCACATACCCATTTTGACCATGTTTTTGTATAGGGTGTAAGATGTAGATCTAGCCACATTTCTAACTATTTTCCAGTTTTTCAAGAAATTTCTGTCAAATAATGGGTTCTTATCCCAGAAGTTGGAGTCTTTGAATTTATCAAACAGTAAACTTCTATAATCATTAATTATTTTGCCATGTAATTATTTTGCTAACCTATTCCACTGATCCACCATTCCATTTCTTATCCATTACTGCATAGTTCTGATGATTGTTGCTTTAGAATAGAATTTTAGCACTAGTACTCCTAGGATGCCGTACTTTGTATTTTTTTTTCATTAATTCCATTGATATTCCTTGCCTTTTCTTTTTCCAGATAAATTTTGTTATTGTTTCTTCTAACTACATAAAATAATTTTGGCAGTTTGATTGCAATGGCACTGAACAAGTAGACAAATTTAGGTAGAATTGACATTTTTATTATATTAACTTGGTTTGCTCATGAGAAATGTATACTTTTCAGTTGTTTAAATTTGACTTTATTTGTGTGAAAAACGGTTTGTGATAGTGTTCATATAGTTTCTGGGTTTCTGATATACTTTTAATATTTCAGGAGATGTGTGGTCTCACTGATGTGATTATCTTGCTAACAAGTGCAGATTGTAACTAGTCCATGCCTTCTACTCTCCTGGAATTCTTGTCTGTGTCCCCTACTAAATCCTCCAGAGAGGACCATTCTGTATAGCTACACTTTTAATGTTCTATAGATTCCCTCATTATTTGGAAGATCTAGAGATATGTACCTGAAAAGTAATATGAAATGGCGGGCATAGTATCGTACTACATCTATAGTAAGAAGACCTAGTTTTAATTTCTAACTCTGCCAGTTACTATCTATATCCAAGTTTCTTAAGCTGTGAGTCATGACTCTATATGGGGTCCTGTAACTGAATGTTGGGGTCATGAATTTATTATTTTTATCAGTAAATATTTGATTTGTATACCTATTTTATATACCCATATACCTGGGGTCACATGAAAAATTTCTCAGGTGAAAAAAGAGTCATGAGTAGGGAAAGTTTAAGAAGGTCTGATCTATATGACCTTAAGAAACATATTTCATTTTTCTTACTCTCCTTCTCCTAATCTCTGATACAAAAAGGTTAGACTACCTGAGCTTCAAAGTCCCATAACACCGTAAATCTATAATCTACCAACCTCCTTTTCTAAAGATATGTTTCTTGTATGATATATTTTATGTGATTTTTATACATACAAATTAACATTGAGAGTAAACTGACATCTATTTTTTCCTACCATTTATTTCTCCAATGTCCTTTTGCCTCTTCAGAGATTATGGTGTTCCGTGATCTATGCCATATAGCATTACTGGGATGTTGGGAAACATACTGATGTAGCAAATATAGCTTCCAGAGCTACTCTTTCAAATATAAGTCAGATCCCAAAGCTCAGTAGCTATATCTTCCTAGAGCTCTAGTTAGTCCTGAGACATTTAGAGTATCTTTCCAATGCCGTTATTCATGAGCCCCCACCAGTGTGTTTCCCCCATGATTATCAGTCAATATCAGAGTTAATTATATTTTAATGGAATAATTAACCAAAATTATGCAGTAAGAAAAATTTCCCCTAGAAGTCTTTAGTGTATTGTCCCAGAAGTACCTACAAAGTCCAGAGTAAAAACAACTTAGACGTAGAAAGCATGTGTGGAAAAAGTTCTTTAATTTTAAGATAATTACCTTAAATATGATATTGCTTTTCAGCTGGGATGCTTATGGAAGCTTAGATCTGATTTTTCTCATCATGTTTAATCAATCCGCAGCATGATTAAAAGTCTATACTCTCTAGTTCTTCCAAGTTCTTCCTCTGGTCAATTGTGTCGGAGGACAAAACCAAGGCATTTTTCTCTCCATATTCACACACACACACACACACACACACACACACACACACACACATACACACACACACACACACTGCTTTGCCTGGAAAGCTCCTACCACTAAGCTACTAGACATTTTATGATACCAAGTTCTCTTCTCAGTTTTATATAAGCACCCCAGAGTGTGACTAAGTTCATCAACAATCCAAACTGACCTACTATCATAGCTGTTGAAAGAACTTGATTAAAAAGAGAAATACCTAGTAAAGAGTCAAGATTTGTTCTCACTTGATAAAGATATCAGGAGGTAGCATCTTGTCATTTATTTTAAATACAATGGGGGTAACTTGATTGTTTGACTCAGATGACCTCAATTCTTACATTGAGATTGAAAAAATCATTGCAAAATTGCCTGAATATAAACTATCCTCTTTTGTTCCTCTTTATTTCTGAACCTGACTCATCCTTTGTCTGTAGCATCCATCAGGATAGAAATATTCATGGATTAACTCAATTCATTTATCCATTCAGCTTCATGACATAGTCTGGACAAAAATAATATTCTTTATATATTTGCTTTTTTCCTATATAAATTTTTGTGATAATTTATTATGTCCTGGGACTTGATTCAAGCAATACATTACTACATAGAAATGGGAACCTGGGAAAGACTTCCCCATTTATGCGGAATCCCTCCTTCTCTTTGAATTTTACAAAGTGTAACCTTCACAACAGAAGCATATAATAAGTATTCATCCCCCTACTTAATACCTCCCTTGAGATTGATAGAAGATGCTTGAACACAATTAGCTCTGTGGTTGATTTTGTCAAATAACTAGCAGAAGTTGAAGAGGTGGAGAAACTCTATGGAGAACTCTGGATAACTAGGTGACACAGTAGATAGGATGGCAGTCCTGGAGTCAGGAAGACTTCTTCCAGACTTCAAATCTTACCTCAGACACTTGCTAGTTGTGTGATCTTTGGGTAAATTACTTGACCCTTTTTGCCTTAGTTTTCTTTTCTGTAAAATGAGCTGGAGAAGGAAATGGCAAACCACTTTAATATCTTTGCCAAGAAAATTCCACATCAGGGCACAAAGAGTAGCACATGCAACAACATGGAGAGCTCAACAAGATCTTCCAACAAAACTTCAAAGCAAAGATGGCTAGAGCAAAATTTATTAGAAAAGAAATGAGACTAAAGAATGATAGACATATTTAGAAGCAAATCACTAATATGTTCATGCAGAAGGAAGTAAAAAATGTTACCTAGGGCAATAGTAAATAAGATCAAGAGAAGGAAAAGAGAAGAAAGAAGAGAGAAGTGAGAAGAGAAGAGAAGAGAAGAGAAGAGAAGAGAAGAGAAGAGAAGAGAAGAGAAGAGAAGAGAAGAGAAGAGAAGAGAAGAGAAGAGAAAGAATAAGTGAAGAGAGCAAAGAGGGAAGGGAAGGGAGAAGAAAAACAAAAGAATAAGAAATTAGCTGTTATATGAATGGCAATAGTAGCATATCATAGTAGAAAGCAAATTGGCTTTGAACCTTGTAGAAAATGTGGATTTACATGCCAGTTCTGATACACTGGCTATGTGACCATGAATAAGTAATTTAACTTCTCAATGTCTATATAAGGAACTGTCTAAAATAAGAATTCTCAATCTGGAGTGTGTAAAATTTTTTTTCAATATTTTAAGGAGCATTTTAATATAATTTGCTTTTTTTGGTAATCATAAGTATTTTATTTTATCCATTTAATATATGTGTATATGTATAATGTGCATATGTATGATATAGACGTCATCAAGTTGCAAAGGAATCTGATGCCAACAAAAGAAAAAAAAGAAAAAGGTTAAGAACCCCTGCCATAAGACTAAAATTTGCAGAATGGTGCCAACTTGCATTGGCAGAGGGAAGTTCCTCACCCTATAACAGTGAAATAAAAGATCCATTTTTTATATCTTTGTTGTTGTACAGTCATTTTAGTTGTGTCCTATTCATTATCATCTTATTTGGCGTATTCTTGGCACAAATATTAGTGTGGTTTGCCATTTCTTTCTCCAGTTCATTTTACAGATGAATAAACTGAGGCAGAGTTAAGTGACTTGCTCAGGGTCACACAGGTAGTAAGTGTCTGAGGCCAGATTTGAACTCAGGTCTTCCTGACTCCAGTCCCAGAACTCTAGCCACTGCAACACCTAGTTATTGATATGGAAATCACTTTAAATCTCAACAATAAACTATGAGAAATGAGAATGAAGCCATTACAAGCGATTGTGATAGCTCCATTAAGAAAAATTCAAACAAACTTTTATACCTAAAAATTAGAAAATAAATAGCTAGAGGATATAATACTGAAAATAATTATCATTATTTCTTATAGAATTTTGACAGATGTGGGTGATTGCCACACTGAGAAGGCTAAAGCCAAGAAATTACTTCAGTCAGCAGATTCTTGGTCTTTGCCAAGCAGAGAGACATACTAATCAAAAGCAAGATAAATCTACAACATAAAGTTGTATGCAAAATATCACAGAGAACAATGATAAAAATAGCCAGAATTATTGCCTTGTGTTAGAGTGGAATTTTGGAATATCAGTGTAATTAATATACAAATGATAGATGTGAGCTGAAATAAATATATAAATTATAAGAAGTGATTTAAAAATTAAAAAAGAACCAGAAATACAGTATACACAATAACAATCATCATATAAATGAAAATAATATTTTTAAAAAGATAGCTAAACACATTTAATTGCAATAGCCAAGTTTTATACTGATCAATAGATGATGAAGCAATATTTTCTTTCTCTACTTAGAGAGGTGGGAAACTAGAGGTTGAGAAAGTCACATATCTTTTCAGACATGGTCATTTTAATAATTAGATTTTTTTAAGTAAATTAAATGAGTGGGGAGTATGGGGCTTGCAGTACACTGGAAAAATGAGTGGTGTTAAACAATATTTTTAAAAGAATGTTTTTTATTTTAAAATTGTTTTAAACTATTTTTAAGTAAAAATCAGAGAAAGGTAAAGCAAAGATGGAAGGTTTGTTAAGAGGTCCAACTAAGATAGCGTATCCTATGAACATTTAAAGAAGAACCTGGAAAAATGATAAAAACAAATCTATTAGGTTTTTCATAGCAACCATTTTTTTGATCTATCATGATAGAAAACCAAATCTAAATTCCAAAATCCCAGTATTTTGTTTGGAAAAAAGAAGTGGAAATGAGTTAAGGGCACACATAAGTCTTTAAAATTGCGGCTCCTATGAAATGGGAATATATGGACATTAGTTTAGAGACTATTCAAAGAGGTAGTGTCTAAATCCCAGTTCCTTAAAAAACATCCCTATTGATAGACAGCATTGGAATGGCACTTTAAAGTTTACCAAGCACACATTTCATCTCATTTAATTCTGACAACCCTGTGAGGTAGTTGCTATTATTATACCTGTTTTAGAGATGAAGACTGAAAGAGGATAAGTAATAAGTAATCCAGCCAGTAATCATTTGAGTCAGGTTTGGAATTCAGATCTTTCTGACCCCAAGTCTAGGACTCTATCCACTGCTCCATCTAATTGCTATTGAAAGATAAAAGGAAACATGGCCAGAATACACTGATGGACTGTTAAAATAATACTGTACTAGAGTATATAGGCTATGTGAAGTAAACTCATTACTCTACTGATCAAAGATTTGAACTTGACTTTTCCTGTAGCATTTTGCATACTTATTTGGCTGGTCCAGCTTCCGCTCCAGCATTCCAAGCCAGTTCTGGCATTTTCTGATCTCTATTGCCGATGACCTTCTGGACCCTTCATTGTATTTTCTCTTGGTGATTTTGCCTATAACTCACTACTTTTCAATCTCAACTCCCAACTACTCAACATTCTGAGGACTAGATTCCTTCACCTTCAAGAGTAAAAAACCCATCCCATACAAAAATGAAACTGCTGGACATTCACCTTTGATTTTCTACCACCCAGTAGGAAGATGTAAAAAAGAGGTGAATTTGGGGCAATTTGAAAAAAAAGTTGGGGCTTAATTAATAGAAGTCAATCATCAGGCATTTATTAAGCACCACTATGTAGATAGGATTGGGAAACTACCTGGCTTGAATAGGTAACTTTCTCACTTCTCCTCCACCACCCCACTATCAATCATTAGAAGTCTAAAAAGAACATTACACTGGTTTTATTTTTTCTTAATGATCACAAAACCTGACTGCAGCTTCAAAAACAATTATCTGACTTGGTTTCCAAAACCATGACCTGGGACTATTTTCCTCAGTTCTTAACCAGATCAATAAGGAAACCTATTTGTGCTTGAGAGAAAGGAGGAAAAATGAACCTGCCATAATAAGCCAGTCTCCTTTGATATTTTAGTCTCTACTGCCACTAGAGCCATTTCAAGAATCTGACAGGAAAGAATCTTATTTTTTTTTATTTAAAATGTCATACAGTGACCAAAGAGATTTCTCTTTATTATACCTATAAATCATTCATACTTTCTTTATGACAAAGAGAAAATATACATTTTTCTAATTTTTATTTTATTATGCTAAAAAATCCTTCCTTCCTCACAAAGTAGGAAATGAGAATAATATTTTATGTTTAATAGGAATAAAATGTTCCTGATCTACATGCTACATAGAGTTCCTCTAAAATGATTCAGTGCAAATATTTTTTAACCAACAAAGGAAATGAAACACAGAAAGCCACATTAAAATAACATTGACAATTTCTGCTTTAACTAGGAACCTGAGAAAGAAGGATTACAGTTGGGTAGAAGGGGCTTATAGGAAGTACTGTAATCAATGGCATTAAGAGCATCAAGGGGCTGAAGTGACTTCCTCCAGGATTCATCCAAATTCCCCATTCTTTCTCTCTGACAACAGTCCCAGAGAGGCATTTTGAGGGTGTTAATTATCCTCTGTACTTTGATATAAATGCCATCTGGACTAGGCTACCAGTACTTCTAGTCTACACCCTGTAAAAGAAGCAGAACCTCTGAGACTACAAAGCTTTCATGTCTGCCCAGTGGCCTTGGATAGGGATTGGAGCAGTCACAGAAGACTCTTACCTGTCTCAGATAATCCCCTTTGCCAAGAACACAAAAAGCTCTATAGCAATAAGAAATAGATATGGTAGAAAGAGAACAGCATTTGGAGTCAAAAGACTCAGATTCTATTCAAACTCTACCATTTATACCATATGTGTAACCTTGGGCAAGTTAATTAACTTTGGGGAACTGCAGTTTTCTCATCTATAAAATGAGAGTATGGGCTACACAATCTCTAAGGTGCTTTTTAGTTCCAAGTTTCTAGGACTGTACAGTTCCAAAACACTTTGTACAAAATATTTCATTTGATGCTTACAACCATCCTGTGAGGTAATTACCGTTCCCCATTTTTATAGTTGGAATGCAATGGGACAGCTGAGGCACTAAGTGCAGTAAGTACAGGGTTGTCAAATTCAAATAGAAACTGATCCCTGAAGGCTACATATTTACTTAAAAAGCCACAATTATCTATGCTGTATTATATTTTTATTTATTTTGTTAATATCTCCCAATTATATATTTTTAAATTTTTTAACATATGGATCACTTCATAAATTTGTTTGTCATCCTACAATAGGGCCCAAGTTAATCTTGTCTGTCTCATTCCAGCTTTAATATGAGTGCTGCCAAAACAAGCGCTCTCAATTACATTTTAATCATGTTTACTGTGGCAGAGTTTAACGCCTCTGGGTAGTGAATAAAGAGCCAGATTTGGAATTAGGAAGTCCTGAGTTGAAATCCTGCCTGAGATAAATCTACTAGTTGTATAACCCTAGGCAAATCTATCAGCATTTTTGTGCCTCAATTTCCACATCTGTAAAATGGGAATTATAATAGTACTATTGGTAGTAAGGATTAAATAAGAGGCATGTATAAAGCCCTTTAGAAACTTTAAAATACCAGATAAATATCAGCAATTATTATTATTAATTATTATTGTTATATTCTTACTATGTGCCCAGCAATGGAAATACACACAGCCTCACAAACACTAAATAAAGGAGACAATACATGCTGACATGAAAAAGAGGGAGAGTGATGGAGAAAGAAAGAAAGAAAGAGAAGGAAGGAAAAGGAAATACAGGGGGAAAAAGGAGAAAGGGAAGAAGGGAGAAAGGAAGGAAGGAAAGAAGGCAGGAAGACAGAAAAACAGGAAGGCAGGAAGGTAGGTGGGAAAGTGGGAAGGCGGGAAAGAAGAAAGGGAAGAAGGAAGGAAGGAAGGAAGGAAGGAAGGAAGGAAGGAAGGAAGGAAGGAAGGAAGGAAGGAAGGAAGGAAGGAAGGAAGGAAGGAAGGAAGGAAGGAAGGAAGGAAGGAAGGAAAGGCTGGAAGGAGGGAGGAAGGAGGGAGGGAGGAAGGAAGAAGGTACATTGGTTATATATATTCTAGGAAACAATTTTTCAACCTTATCAGTCATTGATACCTTCTTGTGATGAGTTTATCAGTCTTTACTAAAAGCAAGTTTTGATAAAGAAATGAGGATAAAAGCATTAGCACCACTGATAAGAGATTTGAATGTGGAGGAGAGAGAACAGAAGTGTCCCTAAAGAAGAAAAAGGGACAGACAATTGACCTGCCAAAGACAAATTAAATCTCCTTTAGGTTTTTTCCTATCCTATAAGTAGTCACCTCCAGTGTTCAGTAAGCTCCAAAGTCCATAAACTATTTTTCCAGCCATTGCAAAGGGCTTCCTGGGCTTCCTGCCAGTTATAGACTTTGACAGTTGTAGACCACTGTACAATTTCCAAAATCCACATGATCTTCAACAGTGATCTTATTAGATACATAGGGCATGGAGTTCATTGTCAGGCCCAATTTTATACATGAGGAAATTGAGACTCTTTGAGATTAAAGTGATTAGATGATGACAAGTCTAGTTAGTAAAACAATGCAAGAATAGAACCCAGGTCCAGTGATCTGTTCTAGAGAAACTGGAATGAGGCAGGGAAAACTGGGCTGACAATCCTAGTGAAAGGATAGAGAGTTCAGGCTTTTTACTAAAAAGGTTCTAAATGATGCTTCAGTTATGGCAGTTGTTATTTTTCCTGCAGGACAAGAAAGAACCTTAGCAGAACGTATGTTCAGTTCATAAAAATTAAAATTTACTAGACATAAGAATACTGAGCATTTGATTTTTTTAGTGCCTAAGTAGATATGGCCATAGTAACTGAACAACATAAATAATGAGAAGTACATCAACTGTTTCTATATCCCCAAGGGTTTTTTCTTTATTACCTAGTATGTGTTATATGGAGAAAGGATGGTTAATTTGAAATACGAGTTTCTTTGCAATATTCCCATTCTGAATCTGAGATGCCTACTGGCTTGAAAGAGGCCTTTTGACACTGAGAGACAATAAGCTATTAAAAACATGCTTTGCCTACTAGTTAAAGAAAAGTCATACATGCATGCATGCATATATTCATTCAATGATAAATACACACATATATTTATTGTACATATTGTGCATATTATGAATATATACTTATATACTTACACCCATATGCATTATTCATATATATATGTATATATAGCTACATATATAAAGATATGTACATATAGTATATATAAAATACATTATAGAATGATATATATTGCATTGTGTAATATGTTATATTGCATTATATAATAAATATGAACTATATGTACATAACTGTATATAGACATATTCAGACACATGTCTGTAGATATGTATATATGTAGTACATGTGTATATGTATAGATTTAGTACACATTATGAAATATATACTATATATAAATTTGCAGGTATAAGTATGCACATGAATGTATGTGTATGTGTATGATAATGTTTTCATATCATCATACATGTTACAGTTATTGCTATTCAATCATTCAATTTTCCAGGGTAGGAAGAATGAGAGTAATGAATTCAGTTTTGAACATGTTGATTTGGATATGGCTCACTTCACGGAAAAGCTCAGTAGTGTTTGACTCTTTGTGATCCCCTTGGACCACAGCAGACTAGATCTGTTCATCCTCCATTATCTCTCAAAGAGTGTCCAAGTTCATGTTCAGTATTCCCATGACACTTTCTATCCATCTCACCCTCTGCCATCTCCTTTTCCTTTTGCCTTTTTTTTTCTAAATCAGGAAGCCAGGAAGCTAAGGAGGGAAGGATAGAATCCCATAACCAGGATCCCATAAGTGCTGATAGAAAGTTTGGAGAGGATATGTCCTATGGGAGAAATAGCAAAAAAGCCAGGGAGTGAAGTGTAAGAAGACTGGAAAGATAAAGAGTGCTCAGTGTGTAAGAGGTTTTAAAAGCCAAACAGAAGATTTTCTATTTGATCCTGGAGGTAATAGAGAGCCAGAGATGTTACTGAATTGAGAGAGCATGATTAGGCTATTTCTTTATATTAAATGAATGGAAAGTGAGTTAAAGTAGACAGAGCCACAGCCAACATAAGGAGAGCAACCAGAATGCTATTGCCTAAGTTTTCTATCTGACCCCCCATGAAAAACATATGAATGAGATAATAATAAAATCCTAATAATAAAGATAAGGACAGTTAGGTAGCCTACTGGATAGAGCACTGGGCTTGGAAATAGGAAGGTTCATCTTTCTGAATTCAAATCTGATTTGTGTGATCCTGGACAAACCACTGTTTGCCTCAGTTTCCTTATCTGTAAAATAAGTTGGAGAAGGAAATGGCAAACAACTCCAGTATCTTTGCCAAGAAAATCCCATTGAGTCAGACATGACTGAATACAATAACAAATTTTAAGAATTAATAAATATTTTAATAACTTTAACAATATTTTTAGATTTTTGTTTATGTACATTATCAATATGATCCCCAAAATAACCCTATGAAGTGATATAAAAATCATCCTCATATTATAGAAGAGAAAACTGAGACTGGGTGCCTTACCATATGTATACATCAGTATATATCTAAGGTGGGATTCAAACCCAGGTCACATTTGCCAAAGTTCTGCACTCAATCCACTATACTATATTGCTTTTCAAAAGTGAAGATTACTCTCCAGGCCATCAGTTAATATCTAATTGTTATTTGAGGTAGACAACAACATAACAATCAATTGTTAACTATTCATGGTGACCAGGTTTTGATAAAGGCCTCATTTCCAAAATATATAGAGAACTGACTCTAATTTATAAGAAATCAAGACATTCTCCAATTGATAAATGGTCAAAGGATATGGACAATTCTCAGATGAAGAAATTAAAACTATTTATAGACATATGAAAATATGCTCCGATCATTATTAATCAGATAAATGCAAATTAAGACAACTCTGAGATACCACTACATACCTGTCAGATTGGCTAGAATGACAGGGAAAGATAATGGGGAATGTTGGAGGGGATGTGGGAAAACAGGGACACTGATACATTGTTGGACTGTGAACACATCCAGCCATTTTGGAGAGCAATTTGGAACTATGCTCAAAAAGTTTTCAAACTGTGCATACCCTTTGATCCAGCAGTGTTTCTGCTGGGTTTATATCCCAAAGAGATACTAAAGAAGGGAAAGGGACCTGTATGTGCCAAAATGTTTATGGCAGCCCTGTTTGTAGTGGCTAGAAGCTGGAAAATGAAAGGATGTCCATCAATTGGAGAATGGGTGAGTAAATTGTGGTATATGAATGTTATGGAATATTATTGCTCTGTAAGGAATAACCAGCAGGATGAATACAAAGAGGCTTGGAGAAACTTACATGAACTGATGCTGAGTGAAATGAGCAGAACCAGGAGATCATTATATACCTCAACAACGATACTGTTTGAGGATGTATTCTGATAGAAGTGGATCTCTTCGATAAAGAGAGCTAATTCAGTTTCAACTGATCAAGGATGAACAGAAGCAGCTACACCCAAAGAAAGAACACTGGGAAATGAATATAAACTGCTTGCATTTTTGTTTTTCTTCCCGGGTTATTTATACCTTCTGAATTCAATTCTCCCTGTACAACAAGAAAACTGTTCAGTTCTGCACACATATATTGTATCTAGGATATTTTGTAACCTATTCAACATGTAAAGGCCTGCTTGCCATCTGGGGAAGGGGATGGAGGGAGGGAGGGGAAAAATCGGAACAAAAGTGAGTGCAAGGGATAATGTTGTAAAAAAAATTACCCTGGCATGGGTTCTATCAATAAAAAGTTTAAAAAAACTATTCATGGTGACCATGTGAGTAGAGAGGAATGAACAAATATGAGAAATGTGAGGGTAGAAATAAGAATTGAAAAGATATTTTTATATGTAGAATGAAGGCAAATGAGTAAGTAGGATACCTTGGTTAGGTGCCTGAGTGACCATGAGGATAGTAATATGGAAGTTTGGAAAAGGACAGAATATATAGAATAAAAGCTGGGAAGTAGGAATGGAAAATAGTGATTTCTGTTCTGGATTTATTGAGTTTAACACAAGACATAATTTTAACATAGGCATAATATGTCTATGGGACATTCAGTTCAAGAAGAAAAATAGGCAGTTGGGAATGTAGGATTAGAGAACTGGATAAATAGATCTGAGAATTATTTGCATGGAGATGATAATATGTTATAAAGTCTAATGAAATCATCAAATAAGAGCATATGTAGGAAGAAGAATAGAGAACCAAAGACAGAACTCTGCAGGATATTCATGGAAAGTAGGCATAACCTGGATGAAGAACTAAGAAAAGGAAATTGAGAAGGACCAGTCAGATAATTAGAAGAGAATCGTGTAGTGAAAGACTGAGAAGAATAAAATATCTAGAAAAGCAAGACAATAGTGTCAAAGATTTTTGAAAAAGTTTCATCATGTAGGGAGATGAGGGAAAATTTAGGATGATAGCGCACAGGAATGATCAGATCAAGAGATTTCTTAAAGATTAAGATGATGTGGATGTTTATGAACATTACACAAATAGTCAATAGATAGAGTTTGAAGATTAATGAGAAAATAAACATAAATGAGGCAATTAAGATGGGCTTGTATCCAAGAAGACTCATCTTTCTGAGTTCAAATCCAGCCTCAAACACTTACTAACTGTATGACCCTGAGCAAGGCACTTAATCCTGTTTGCCTCAGTTCTCCATCTATAAAATGAACTGGAGAAAGAAATGGCAAACCACTGCAGTATCCTTCCAAGAAAAACCTAAATGGAGCCACAAAGAATCAAACATGATTAAAAAGGACTCTATAACAACAAGGGGTACCAGAAACAGTAATATACTAAAGGAGATGGGATGGGATGGAATAGAATCAAGACTGCATGCAAAAAGTTTACCTGATTAAGGAGAAGGGTCACATCTTTAGGTAAAAGAGGGATGAAGGAAAAGATGGGAAAGAGAAGACATCAGAGTGATGTGAAATGAGAAAGAAGGTAAAAAATGGAGTTTTCAGTAAATGTCTTCATTTTTTGTAAGCAAGGCACAAAATTGAGAGGTTGAGGAGAGTGCCATGGGAGACTTGAGGAAAGATCAAAAGTTTTGGAATATATACTATGATGAGTAAGTTATTGAATCAATTAGGGAAGTGTTAAAGATTATTATGCTCAAGTCCCCTAATATGAGGGCAGAAACTGCATGAAAAGAAAGACTATGAGCCAGTATTTCTGGCTCAGTAAGGAAGGAAGGAAAGTGATCTTGAGCTTGGCACATAACCACCAGAATCATATTTGGATGCTATATTTGGACTGAATGAACCTCCAAGGAAAAACAGTTTTTCAGTGAAAATAGTAAAGAGAGATTCTGGAAGTAGCAATTGGGTGCAAGGAATATTCTGGCTCACTGGTTGAGTGAGGAGATAAGGGTAGAGATGAAAGGATGCTTTATGACTGAAAATGTAATTGGTCTTGCAAAGAATGGCCAGAGATGTCATTCAGAAGGTAGATATGTCTCGGTGAAAACAAGAAGACAGAAACAGTAGGAAAGGAAAAAAATTAAGATGATGTAAAATGAGAGTAAGTATATTAACTACTGCAGTCAGCATTCAGAATAACACAGTGAAATTGATGGATAAACATAGTGACACATAGAAATGATGTGAGATATGGAGGGAGAGTAGCACTGAGGTGAATAGGAGGGACAGAGAAGGCAGTAGTGGGTGGAATTTTTTTTATTTAAGTATTTTTTAAGATGCTATCAAAATGTACTGAGCAAAATCAATAACTGTGAATGGAAGCTCTTCAGGAGGAGAAATATAGCCAGGGACACACCACAGTTATTATAGCCTCTTACTTCTTACTGAGCATTTAGCTCAGTGTCTAACTCATGTACTTAGTAAATGTTTCCTTCCTTTTGGATCAGATGCATGCTAGGACCATCTAGCTTAGTAACATCTGTCTAATTTTGAGGTGAGATTACATGTTAATTGATAGGAACAGAAGTCATACTATATTCATTTATGATCTAAAAATTAGATTATAAATTCCCTAAGAGTAGAGCTTGCTTTTATATCTGGATCCTCAGAATTTCACATAGTATACAGTATATACATCTAGAACATAGTAGATGCTTAAAAAATAATTGGTGCCTGTAGTGGGTACAATACAATAGTGGGCCCAAAGCCAGGAAAATCTTAGTTCCAATCCTGCCTCAGAGTCTTACTAGCTGTGTGACTTTAAGCAAATCACTTAACCTCCTATTTTCCTCAGTTCTTCATCTGTCAAATAGGAACACAGTGAGAAGGAAATGGCAAACCCACTCCAGTGTCTTTGCCAAAAAAAAACCCATGGATAAAATCCAATGTGGTCACACAGAGTTGGATGTGACTCAAGTGAACAAGAAAAATAAATCATTATTGAATGAATGAATAAAATGTATATCTTCTGTCAAGGAGTATCACATCTCCTGAGCATCAATTTTTTATCTGCAAAATGGGAATGATGATAACACACTATTTACTTTACAGAGTTACTAAAAGAAAAATATTTTGAAAACCCAACAGCCTTATATGAGTATATATCACATATCTAGTATCAGGTAAGGCTGAGGAAAATAAATGATCCCAGACAACCCATCCCACCACAGCCTAAGATACTGTCACAGAAAGAAAGGGGGAGATGTCACAGAGTTAAACTAAGCATAAAGACAAGTGAATAAGATACCAAGAACCCAGCAAACACTGAGGGCTGTGATGTAACAGAAAAAAACATTGTCCTCAAGTGGGAACAATGTAAAGACTCCAAAAGTGGGGAAAGGACAGAGTCTCTGTAATAGTGGAAGATGACTTGCCCTAACTACATGAGTTCTCCATATGTCCTACTGGTATACTCTAAATTTGTATCCACACCTTTCACTGACACTGTTTATGGGAGAGTGCTCCCTAGGTTTATGGTAGAAATATTTTGTAGCTACATTTCTTATTATTGCAATTTAGTAAGTGTCTTTCCTTTGAGATAATTGTCTACTGTCTGATTT
Organism: Antechinus flavipes; assembly: GCF_016432865.1. Lineage (NCBI taxonomy): Eukaryota > Metazoa > Chordata > Mammalia > Dasyuromorphia > Dasyuridae > Antechinus > Antechinus flavipes. The sequence goes on along the minus strand of NC_067399.1, from coordinate 300,998,489 downwards.
TTAATGTTAAGCTCACTTTTAGGGACTTATGACTATACCTTTTCAAATAATATTATAATAATCTACAGAATAATTTGAAACCTTAGAAAAATCACCTAATCTTCAAATCTATGCATTTTGAGCTAAGGAGATGGCCCCAGAAAAGGTAGTACATAAAAATTGGCTATTTCTAATGGTCATCATTATCATCTATAGGACTAAGGATCATGAGAGTTTGTTGTTGTTGTTCAGTCATGTCTGCCTCTTCCTGACCCCATTTGAAATTTTCTTGGCAAAGATACGGGAGTGATTTGCCATTTCCTTCTCCAACTTATTTTACAGATGAGGAAACAGAAAAATGGGGTTAAATAACTTGCTCATAGTGACATCGCTAGCGTCTGAGAACATATTTGAACAGTGTCTTTCTGATTCTAAGTCCAATGCTCTCTATACTGTCACCTACATAACTTAACATGAGAATAAGGATCATTTATTATCTAAGCATTGTATCTCTCCCATCTTCTAGCACAGTTTTTTAAACATGTTGAATACTTAATAAATGCTCTTTAAATTTAATTGAATGTATCACTTTTAGATAGAACTATTAATCAATAAATATTTATTAAGTACCTACTATGTTCTAGCTTCTGTGTTAAGAGTTGGGGAGAAAAAAAAAGAGATCTCAAAAGAAAATGGAGGATATGGCAAACAAATAAATATACACAAATAGGTTATATACAGGATAAATAGGAAACAGTTAGCAGAGAGAAATCATTAGAATTAAGATAGGTGAAGAAAAAAACTTCCTATAGAAGATGGAATTTTAGCTAGGATTTAAAGGGAGCCAGGGAAGGTAGTGTGGATAGAAAGGAGGAGGGAAACTATTCTAAACATTGGGGATAGCCAGAGAAAATGCCCAGAACCAAACGATGTAGTGTCTGGTTTGTAAAACAACAACAAAAAAATTATATATAGCCAGTTATGATTAGATTGAAGGAGAAGATGAAATTTATTGGGAATTAGGGAAAAGAAAATCTGATGTTTTCTTCTTGTTAATCTGTAAAGGAGCAAGGTAGCCACTATTGCTACTCAATCAAATGAGGATCCTAGCCTCTCTATTGCTCTAAATCTGGCCAAGGAAAGCATATAAAATTAGGGAGAGCCAAAGCCTCTGATTGGGTATGTACACTGGTTCATTTTGGTGTGTTTTTATAATTGTTAGAAGGAGGAAGAATAAAGTCAAGAAACACCAATCTGTGACATAGAGGTGTGGCTAAGGCAAAATAATTGATATTCTGGTGAAAAGCCTTGTATGTGGGATTTTGTTTGCTGGGTTATAACAAACTGGTGCTAGTGTCAGTATTGGGAATGAAGGACAACTGAATATAGATTCCCCATGATTAAAGGGAACCTCTTAAGCACTTCATAAATGAAAAAAAAGAGCAGTGAATATCCCTTTTCAGTGGCCATCAAGTCCATTCCACAACCTAAAAAAAATCGCTACTATTATAAATTGTAAAGGTTTATATATAAACTGTGTAAGTGTTCATTCAATAAAAGCTTCCAATCAGGAGAAACTCACTACCTTCTGAGAAGACAATTCCATTTTGAAATAACCCCAATTGCTAGAAAGTTTTCAAAAGTTTTCTACTTTGTAGAAAAGTTTTGCTTTTAGTTTTGCTTGTAGTTTTGTCTTCTGGGAACAAATAGAACAAGTCTCTTCCCTGCTATAATATTTAAAATTTTAAACAAAGTTATCTTGCCCTTCTTTTCCAGACTAAATATCTGGTGGTCTTTCAATTGGTCATAAATAGACTTAAGTCCTTTCACCATTTTGAGTTGCCTTTTTCTAGACATTTTTGAGTTAATCAATATCCTTTCTAAACTTTTGGCCATTGAATTGCTTTCCAATTCTTAAACTGTGTGACTATATTTCTGTCTTCATTTGTTAATATTCCAAATCCACTGTATAAATGTTAAATTATATAGTTATAAGCTAATGAATTACAATCAACAAGTATGTCATAACAGATTTGGTCATCACATAGAACTCCCTCTCTAGCAATTTTTTTACAGGAACAGAATATGACAATTTATGACTTATTAGATAAGTTGTAGGGAAATGCTTACAGACCACAGAGATTAAGTGACTTGCCCACACTTTCATAACTGATAGCTGTAAGGAGAAGAATTCGAACCCAAATTGTCCTGACTTCCAACCCAGAACTCTATCCAGCATGCAACACTACCTCCTTATAAATTCACAATATACATATGATTTGAATTCATTTGAAAATATACAAATACAACATGAAATTCATGAGTCATAAATAAGTCATAATCATGGTTTTTTTCAAAAAGGATATATTTCAATGGAGAGATACTTTAGATTTTCTATTTCATGCCAAGGTGAATTTAATATCTCTATAATCTATAATATATGAATCTTGTGACATACACCCCAATTGCACCCCAATAAAACAGTTCAAATGCTCCATTATGACCTTAAATCATAGTAAAACCCAAAATACTCTAGAAAAGAAAAGTTATCTGAGCTTGACTTATTCCTTTTAAAACAATATTTGTTTTGATTTTTTTTATCATTTAACATGGTCAAAAGTACAAAAAATATTAGCCTATTATGATATTAAGATGTAGTCCAGGGCCAAAACAGAGTCATCAAAGATTCTCATGTAGAATGCATTAATTTTGGTTACAAGTTTTTTTTTCCCTTCAACTGTCTTTAGTAGTTCCCCTTGAACAAGGCCAAAACAAGGTCTTTAATAGCATACAATGTTTAGCTATAATAATAAATGAAATATATTAAGAGAGCATCAGAGTGAACAGTTAAGAGTCTGAAGAACTAGAGATGAGCTCTAAAAAAAAAAGTCCCAATTTTCAAAAAAGGGAAGATGATAGAGCTTCTAACCCATAGAAAAATTGAACTAGCTTTTTTAATTCTTGCAAAATTGTAAAATGCATTATCTTTCTAAAATTCTGAAGATAAGCACTAAATAAAATGATTATTTTCATCTATAAAGTAGAACAAATAAGGATTATATATGTATAAGAGCCATCAAAAGACTCTTGAGATTCCATTTCTTCCCAGCTGGAAAAGATAAAAGCTAAATTAAAATCAAGAACAAAACTTTAAATGTACTATATGAGAAACTCACCTTCCAGTACTGATCTCAAGTTAATTTCTTCTCCTACCAAAATAAAAAGAAAAGACCCTAATTTTAGCATCTTTTTAAGCGTTGTTATACATGAAATCAAGAATCCTTCAAGTACAGCTTACTATGAAAATATGTCAACTTCAATATATAACTTTCAAAGCTATACTACTTATATGTGCTTTCTTCTGACTTCTGTTCTTTACTATGAATTTAACTGCTTTTATGATTTTCTTTTTTTTCCTTTCTTTTTTCCTTCTTCCCTCCCTTCCCTTCCCTTCTTTTCCTCCCTCTCTGTCTGTCTGTCTGTCTCTTTCTGTGTGTCTCTTTGTGTCTCTCTCTCTGACTTGCTCTCTTTCCTCTAGTCTCTCTGTCTCTCTGTCTCTCTGTCTCTCTGTCTCTCTCTTTCCTCTCTCTCTCTGACTCTCTCTCTCTCTCTCTCTCTCTGACTCTTTCCTTTCTCTCTCTATCTGTTTTTCTGTGTGTCTCTCTCTTTCTCTCTCTCTCTGTATCTCTGTCTCTCTCTTTCTTTTGTCTTTCTTGGCAACTTACTAATTCTCCTCTCGATGCCTTCTCCAAATTAAAAAGAAAAATAAAAACAAAATTCATGTGACAAATATGTGTAGTTAAGCAAAACAAAATTCTCCTTTGACTATGTCCACAAATGTATACCTCATTCTGCATCTGAAGTCCACCACTCTTCTGTCATGAGGCAGTTCAGATACTTCATCAATAGTTCTCTGGAGTCATAATTGGTCATTGCATTGATTAGAGTTCTTAAGTCTTTCAAAGTTGCTTTTGTTTATGAAGTAATTATTGTACTGATTGTTATCTAGCTTATCTCATTTCAATCTGTATCAGTTTATATGAGTCTTCAATGGTTTCTTTGAAATCATGCTTTTTTCATTCCTTACAATGTAAACATGACATACCCTAATTTTTTATCAGTTTCCTTATTGATAGGCACCTCTTTGGTATTAGGAATAATTTGTGAACCACTTAAGGAAATTGGCCACTTCCAACCATCCATAACAAGCAACTCTTGTCAGAGCAGCTTCATTTTCTTTTTTTTTTTTTTGACAAGATTGCTAAGTTAATTGATCAGAAGAATGTTCAGATAGAGTTTACCTTGAGTTTAGCAAGGAATTGAATCTCTTGCTGGACAAGATGAAAAAGGTATTAGTTGAATGATAAAGTATTCATTGGATTTGAATTCATTGAATTAACAGACCCAAAGAATAGTGATTGCTGATGTCAACAAAGAGGGAAATTTCTCAAGGAATGCAACAGAATTTTGTTATTTTTGTGGATGGCTTATATGAAACTATAAATATCATACTTGTCCAATAATGCAGATATCTTGAAGCTTAGAGGAATAACTCATATTCTCTGTCAGAATCAAGATCCAAAAATTTCTGGAAAGACTACAACAATAAAACAAATTTAATTGTATGGGATTTAATTTTTTTAATGTGAAGTTTTATTCTCGGGTCCAAAGAAAGTAGCTACATGAATATAGAATGGAGGAGACTTAGCTGAGTACATTCAGTATCTGAGCACAATACCTAGAGGAAGTGGAAACAAGAATTCAATATGAGTCGATTGTATTATAGGACAATCAAAAAAGCTAATATATCTTAGATTGCATTAATGGAAACATAGTACTCATCACAAGAGTAAATTACTGTAAATTCCTTCTGTAAGATCGCATCTGAGTTATTCTTTTCCATTTCAGCTGGTCTATATTGACAATCTGACTTATCCATAGGATGTCAACTATAATTGCTGTTATTGTTTGTTATCCATCCTTCATTCTCGAAAAGAACCAAAGACATCAGGAAGATGATGTCTTCACTCGCAAGTGAATGGATTTAAGTGAGGCAAAGTTATCAGCCCCACTCTCTGCTCCAGTAATCGATGTTCAGTGGCCACACATGTGGACAGATGGACTGGGAGATCTCGGCCTTTTTAAGTGAAGTGTCTGAGGCAGAAACCATTCAGTAATTAAAGCCCAGATAAGCACTGAGGCAAAGGATCAACAACTATAATAGTAAAGAGTTGAGGCCACATAATGCAAATATCACTTGGAAGAATTGGAATTATTTCACTTTGAGAAGGGAGCCCTATGGAGGAATGGGAGAGTCATTTTCAGTTATTTCAGTCAACTTCAAGAGTTGACACATGAAAGAGAATTAGAAGAAGAAATTTCATAGAGGCAGATTTCAGCCCAGTAAAAGAGGAGAAACATCTTTTAATAATTAGAGTTAGTTTGAACTAAAATGGACTGCCTTCATAAGCAATATGTTCTCTAGCATCCATTAAAATAGGAATTAGTTGGCGTCTTATGAAGAATAAGGTAAAAGAGAGGCTTCTGATCAGGTAACAACAGTACATATGTACATAGAATTTCATAAATCACTTTTCTGTACTATAACCATGTGATATAGATTTCACTAATAATATTCCCATTGTACAGATGAAAAAAGTGATACTTGAAAGATTAAGTAATTTATCTGTGGTTATAAGCCAGAAAATAGTAAAGTTGGGGCTAAAACAAAGATCTCCTAACTGAAAAATCCAGCATTTTTCTACTATACTATGCTACATCCTAGAATGTAAGGATAATGCAAGATCCTTTGTAAGGCCCCTCATAACTTTTTAGAATCTAAAATATGTAGATAAATTAATGTCTACTCAATTTTAGAAGGGTTCATTAAAAGAAATGAATTAGAATTGTATACTCACATAGACTCTCACAAAGCCCCATTTGATTTCTAGCAACAGATCAATCAAACAAACACTTATTAAGTACCTACTGTGTGCCACTAGGGATATAAACATTAAAATGAAACAGTCCTAGCAATAAGAAATTTGCATTCTATCAGGAGAGAGTGAGAAAACATTTGGACAGACATAGTCGGGGGAGTTTTGTATATACAAATATTTTTGTTTGATAGAGTACACATATACAAAGTGTACATCTCTTTCCATTTACACATTATATTTTTCAAGCATTTATCTGGATCAATCCCATCTTCTGAGTTTTCCTGGCACTTAGTTATTCTCTTATTGTAAATATGATTAAATACTAAGCATCCTAGATAACTGGAATAATATGATTTAGTTTGTATAAATGCAGGGAATCTCCTTTTAAAGTTTACAACTTAAAGTCACTCCTGGAATAATTTTTTTTTTTTGCATAGTCCCTCATCCCCACAAATACCAAGGAATACCAAGGGATCAAACAGAAGCATCTAGTCATGTATTTTCTTCAACAAGAGGCTAGAGCATGGATTGCTGAAAACTAGCTAGAGCAAAGGCTCACCGCCATTAAAGGTGTTCCCTCAGAAGGACCCACATGTGAAATGACCAGCAGGATGAATATAGAGAGGCTTGGAGAGATTTACATGAACTGATGCTGAGTGAAATGAGCAGAACCAGGAGATCATTATATACTTCAACAACGATACTGTATGAGAATGTATTCTGATGAAAGTGGATTTCTTTGACAAAGAAAAGATCTAACTCAATTTCAATTGATCAATGATGGACAGAAGCAGCTACACCCAAAGAAAGAACACTGGGAAATGAATGTAAACTGTTTGCATTTTTGTTTTTCTTCCCAGGTTATTTATACCTTCTGAATCCAATTCTCCCTGTGCAACAAGATAATTGTTCGGTTCTGCACACATATATTGTATCTAGGATATACTGTGACATATTCAACATGTATAGGACTGCTTGCCATCTGGGGGAGGGGGTGCAGGGAAGAGGGAAAAAGTCATAACAGAAGTGAATGCAAGGGATAATGTAAAAAATTACCCAGGCATGGGTTCTGTCAATAAAAAGTTATAGTTATTTAAAAAGAAATAAAGACAAAAAGAAAAAATAAATAAAAAATTAAAAATTTTTTAAAAAGAAAAGAAAAAAGCTAAAATTTTTTTTCTCAGAACATTGGAAGTATATGGGGATCAGAACCATTTCCATGCATGGTATACTCCAGTCCAACCCTATGGAGCTATTTGTAAGAAGTAACTAGCAATATCCATACAACCAAACACATATTATAGCAAAAAAAATATGTTTTTATGGTAGCACTATGTAGATATAAACTATTTCACCTGAGGAGGGGAAAAAAGCATTAGATTTGTGAGAAATCTTTTCTGTGCTTTGGTGTCATGATACTTTATGTTTCTCAGTCATTCATTGCATTGTTTCTATGTACAAATTATCCCTGAGTCCCAGGGGGCCTCCACAAATTTGAAATATGTATTTCCCTCTTGCCCCTCAGGATCAGATGTCTAACTCTCAGCACAATTGTTTTCCTGCATTTTTCATTTTGACAGATATTTTCAACTTTCCAAGTAATGGCATCTTTAGGGTAAAGTCACAAAGAGTCCAAATCAGACAGGCATCTCTGCACATCTGTAACCCTTTTGCCAGATGTTAGTGGCAAGAAAGGTCAGGTTCTCTCTCAAGGGAAAATCCTTCTACTAGAATGCACAATCAACTGACACTGTTCCCAACATGCAAGCAAACAGGCAGACTAGGACACACGCAAAGGGAATTTAACTTTTAAGATGCTATATAAGAAATAACTTTAAATAGAATATAGATAGGAAGTCATTGAAACACGAAATGGTCGCATTATTCAATAGGCATTCTCCAAACCTTTTTCTAGTCCCCAGATGATTCAATATGCACAAACATTGTCATTTTATTCCATAACCTCCTCCCAAGTGTCCTGATCTTTCCTTGTGGTAGCTGTATTATCCCTTACTATGGATACCACTGCAAATTTGTAGGGATCAAAACTCTGTTATTTTCTAATCCAGGGGAAAAGTAAAGCTGTCACAGCTTTCTACATATTGCAAACAAGTCTCTCCAAATGCAGCAAGTTATTTCAATTCCCTCGGAACTCACAGTTTTTACATTTAGGGGTCATATTAAGAAGCATCTCTTCTGGAGTTTTCTCCACCTATACACAAATCATTATCAGTCTCCTATGGATAGTTGAGCCTCCTTTCTGTACCAGACTTACAGAGAATGATTTATACTTAGTACCTCTATTTTTTCACCACCCATTCTCTCTATTCTCAACTTCTACAGTCTAGGTTCTTCTGTCACCCATTCTATCAATATCACTCTTTCCAAGGTCACAAATGTGACCAACTTTTACTAAATCCAATAATCTCTTCTTAATCTGCAGGGTCCTCAAACTATGGCCCATGGGCCAGATCCAGCAGCTAAGGATGATTATCCCCCTCATCCAGGGCTATGAAGTTTCTTTATTTAAAGGCCCACAAAACAAAGTTTTTGTTTTTGCTATAGTCCGGCCCTCCAACAGTCTGAGGGACAGTGAACTGGCCCCCATTTTAAAAGTTTGAGGACCCCTGCAGCCTATCTTCAAGATTTGGCAATGTTGGCTATGTCCTTTCTTGGCTTCTTCATCCTTGGATAATGGAAAATTGTATTTTCAGTTCCTCCTATGTCTGTCTCTCTGATCTCTTTCCATTCTTCCTTACTGACTCTTTTTTTCCTTAAGTAACTTTCTGAATATGAACTTTGACCAAGATTCTATTTGTCACTATAAAACCAACTCTTTTTTCTGACTTTGCTGTTTCCTTACCATCATTCTCCTGTTAATCAAGTTCTTAGGGACAGTGTAGCAGATAGAAGGCTAACCTTGGAGTCAGGAAGATTTGGCTCCAAATACTATGATAGCTGCATAACTCAGCAAATAACTAAAACTGTGTCTCAGGAAACTTCCTAATTCCATATATTACAGAGTGGGTTTTTTTTTAATGATAGGGGAAATTCCTGTACAGATTCTTAAGTAAATAACATCAGAGACACAGATCTCCCATCCACCCTCCTCCAAAAATGTTTGTCATTTTTGATACTTTCCTCTCCCAACCATACCCCTCAACACAAACACACACATCAATTCCCAAGCATTAATACCTTTTCTATTATTATTATATTGATTTTATCTTAGATCATTAATAGCTGATCCTTTCTCTACAACTGTGGGAGCTAGGTGGTGCAGGGGATAGAATGCCAGACATAGAATCATGAAGACTTATATTAAAATATATACAATATTTGTGAGTTCAAATCTGTTCTTAGACTGTATCCCACTGTGGAACTGTGGACAAGTCACTAAACTCTGCTTCAGTTTCCTCATCTGTGGAATGAATTGTAGAAGGAAATGGCAAACCCCTCCAGTGTCTTTGCCAAGAAAACTGCAAATGAGATTCCAGAGAGTCAACTATGACTGAAATGACTGAACAACAACAAGAATACAATTGTAATCTCCAAATTAATTACCCTGCTTTCAATTAGCAACAAATTAATTAATTTTCCTGAAGCAATAGATTCTATTACTCCTCTGAGTTAAAGCCATCATTGTTTCCCCATTGACATTCAGAGTTGTAGCCAGCTTCCATTTTCCGTACTTTCTCTCTCACTCATCCTATATATGAGCACTATATTTCTGTGATACTAGCACAACCAGATCCTTAATAACTGTAAGCAATTCTTTGTGTAAAGAATCAACGCCCTTGAGTGGATGCCCATGAATTGGAGAATGGCTGAATATATGAGTGTTAAGAAATATTATTGTTTTGTAAGAAATGATCAGCAGGATAATTTTGGAGAAATCATGAATTGATGCTGAGTGAAATGAGCAGAACTAGGAGATCACTGTACATGGCAAGAACAAGATTATACAAGGATCGATTCTGATAGACATGGCTCTCATCAACAATGAGGTGATTCAGATCAGTTCCAATAGTCTTGTCATAAAGAAAACCATCTGTACCCAGAGAGTGGACAGTGGGTACTGAATGTGGACCACCAGATAGTATTTTCACTCTTTTATTGTTTGCTTGCTTTTTGTTTTCTTTCTCATTTTTTTCCTTTTTGATCTGATTTTTCTTGTGCAGCATATTTGTGGAAATATGTATAGAAGAATTGAACATATTTAACATATATTGGATTATTTGCCTACTGCTAGGGGAGGAGTTGGGGGAAGGGAAGGAAAAAGGGTTTGTAAGGGTAAATGTCAAAAATTATACATGTATATATTTTGACAATAAAAAACTTTAATTTAAAAAACCAAAACAAAATTTTAAAAAAGAATCAAAGCCTGCACTAAATAACAATTGGCCATGGATCATGTTTCTGAGCAAATGGCATTGATTTTTTCAGATTCAAAGGAGAGGGCAAGAGAGCAGGAGAGAGAGAGAAAGAGAAGGAGGGAGGGAGGAAGACAGACAGACCGACAGACAGACAGACAGACACAGAGAGACAGAAAGAAATAGAGACAGAGGGGGAGGGAGGGAAGAAGGAAGGGAGAGAGAGAGAAAGGGAAGAAGGGAGGGAGAGATAGATGGTGTCATCTGTTCTGGAAGAAACCTCCAAATTTATTAATTCATATGACTCATAAATAGCAAGTCACTTAACATTTCTACAGCCCAATTTCTTTATGTGCAAAATGAAGGTAAAAATATTAGCAATATCTATCCCATGGAATTCTATCCATCAATCAACATAAGTACCAGGCACTGTGCTAAGTGCTGGAGATTGCTCTAAGGTCTTATGTGGTATAGTATGTTGTTAAGTGTTTTGTAAACATACAATTCTACATAAATATAAATTTTAATCAACTAAAATGACCTATTCATTAATTCAATCAATATTTATGCAGTACCAAATATGTAATATTTAAAAATCTATCTGTTTAAGGATAAATAAAAATATCCAATGAGGCATGGTTCCTACCCTCATTAAACTTGTAATATCTAATATATACATATTATAATAATAAATAGATGGTGACAAGTAAAAGAGCTACAGAGATTGTAGTGAGAATTTTTTAAGTTGGAGGATTATTGGGATCAGTAGAGCAGAAATCAATGAAATTGATTTTTTCACTTATTTTTGGTTTTACTAAAAAAAAAACACTGAGAATTTTTTTAAAGCACAAATGTGCTTTAAATTAAAATTTTAGAATATTTGAAACACATTTTTAGAGTGCTTTCCAGTTTACAAATTTCTTACAACTCTATAAGGAAGATAATAAAACTATCATTATATTCAATTATGATGAAGAAACTGAGTCTTAGAGAAGCTATGAGTTATGATGTAACGACTGAAAAGGCAACACTTTCTATCACACCATGCTGTCTCTCTACTCCAGATCATTTTGAATCAGAATATTGAGTTAACCCAATGATATCAATATCAAATTGCATGTTTGTTTTAAAATTTACATTATTAATCCCTTTGTACTACTATTATCCATTTTTTATTTCTTAAAACTTATTAAGTCATATATATTCATGATAAGAATAAATAAAAAAGGGTTATATTATGTAAATGGATTCCACTGGGAATTTCCTACCAATAAACATTGTCAAACAGATTACATGACCTCTTCATTACAAGTCATCCTTGATCAGGTAACATTTGTAGTTGAGTATCTTTGAGGTCCTTTTCAACTCTAAGAACCAATTATTTGGAACAACTTATAAATCACGGCTTAAGCTCCATGTATCATGGAATCTTTGACAATCTGGTGAAATCTATGGACCTTCTTTCAAAATAATATTGTTGTAGTTTTAAAATTATAGATTTGTAGATTTAAAATTATAATTGAAAGAGATGTTAAATGTCAGTTACACATTAGTAAAAATAAAGATGTATTTTTTTCCATCCAAGTTCTAAAGTTTGGCTCTAGGTCCTTTGGGGATCCATGGATACCAGGTCAACAATCCATATTATAAACCTTAGACTCTAGATTCCTATTCTATTAATGCACTGGCCCATCTTGCCTTCTCGAGCCTAAGAGCACCTGCCAGTGTACAATAAATTCTAGCCATATGTTAGATGTTAAAGCCACATGCCACTGCTAAGCACAAGTCCTGGTTAACTAAGAAAATACTGAATATGGTCAATGACATATGGAGCTGTCCCAATAAACATTCTGCTGGTCCCCATGCATCTGTAGGTGCAAATACCTCTCAGCTAGCTTTTGTTATTCAGTGCCAATTCTGGGTCCAACAAAAGCAATAAATTTTCACAGTGTTGGTTTTTACAATCCCATACACAATGTATGAATTCACAGTGGCCAAATCTACATGCACTTTCAAACTTTTTACCCTTGGGGGTTGAGGTGGGGAGTGTGTGAATTTTCTATAATATTTATTATGGCAATACCATAGCTCCTGTTAAAAACATACACATACACAATGGTGCTACATCAGCAGGTTCCAGAAACTAATAAAAGGAGCTATAAATAAAATGCATAAATTTGATTAAAGTCATTAAGTATCAGGACTTCCAAAAACAGTGATATAAATAAAACATATTTTAGTTATATTTTTCTTTGTTTGGATTTCAATGCAGAATTTGTTTCTTGAATCTCAGTACACTCATAGATAATTGTCAACCCTCCTACATTTTCCTGGCTTTCGGTAATCTCAGGGGGTTATTTGTAAGCACCCAGCAATTGAATGGAAAGAAATAACTCCTGAACACCATAAAAATAGATTTTTTTAACAATATTCTTTTAAAGATAATTGAATTCTACATCTCTTTCTTTGTATAGATATCAGAAAACGTCCTTAGTAGGCTTCCTTTCCTAAAACTTACTAAGAGATGTCTTAGCTATTGTTCCAATAATTATACTCCTCTGCCTTCTTAAACAATGTTAGGATTGGTCAAATTCATTCTTATCTATATCTCTTTTTCACCTACCTCAAATGAATACTCTTTTATTCACTATTGCTTTACTTAATAAAAATAATTTCCTTACCATGAAAGGGTCAACTAATAGGGGCAGTGACCACAAATAGAATATTCTCTGACCCTTGTCACTAAAGTTCCCTGACCACAAGGAATAATTCCTTGCAGTTCACGATTTTAAAATTACCTCGTTCTTTGTAGAGAATCAGAACTAGAAGATACCTGAGAGGTCATCAGTTCAATTTCCTCATTTAATAGATAAGGAAATTGGGTATCAGATAGGGGAACTAATATCTTCATTATTGCCACACTTCATTAATGGGAAAACTGGTCCGTGGTCACAAGTCTTTTGTTGCCAAATGCAATGCTTGTTCTCCTACAACAAGGGATCTTAAATAAACTACACAGATGAGACTCTTTCACACTTAGGAATAATGAAGTGTTTAGAAATACAAGTGGGAGAAAAGAAGAGATGGGGAACTACTTCACAGGACAAAAAAGGTGTTATACCATTCACTCCCCAAATGTTTCTGTATGTGTGTATGTATGAGAGAGAGAAAAGAAAGAGAGAGAGAGAGAGAGAGAGACAGAGACAGAGACAGAGAGACAGAGAGACAGAGACAGACAAATAGACAAAGATAGAGTCAGAGACAGACAAATAGACAAAGATAGAGTCAGAGACAGACAAAAAAACAGAGACAGAGAAACAGAGAGAGAGAGAGAGAGAGAGAGAGAGAGAGAGAGAAAGAGAGAGAGAGAGAGAGAGAGAGAGAGAGAGAAGGAAGGAGGAAGGGAGGCAGAGAGGGAGAGAACAATAAAGAGAGAAAGGGAGATAGACAGGGAATGGCAGAGACAGAGACAGAGAGAAAGAGATAGAGAAAAAATTTGTTGTGTTCATTATGTGCCAGACATTGTGTGAAGTCTAGGAGTATAAATACAAGCCAAAAGAAAAAAGAAAGAAAGAACACAATTATTCCTACTCTCAAGAAGCTTACTTTCTAATGGGAAAAGATAACACACAAAAGGGAGATAGGAAGAGGAGTGAACGCTTTAAAGGTAGCACTACAGTGATGTGAAATCCTGAATCTGGGCAAGAGAAGGCAAAATTTTCATTGATAAACATTTCTTAGTAGTGACTGTCTCCTACACAGAAAAAAATCACAGGTTCAGGCAAAAAGCAAACAAACAAAATAAGGTTCATACCTTACTTTTCCATAGCATTTTGTATCAAAGCATTTCCACATACATTGTCCCATTCAAACTCAACAATCCTATGAAGAATTCAGAGCAAATGTTCTCATCCCTATAAAAGAGAAAGCTGAGTCCCAGACAAAATAAATTCCTCAGCATCTTGTGACTAGTTAAATGGAGAGTTTGGAACAGAATACTGGTCTTTTGGTTCCATGATACTATAAGGAAAGTCAGTAGTTGCTAACTTGACTTGACCTAACTATGTCTTATACATCTTTTGTATTCTCTAAAATGTCTGACATGAAGAATTGCAAAGAGGTGAGGATTTTTGAAAATGTTTCTTTAATTGAATTAAATCAAGCAGATAAAGCTACTCCATTGTGCAACTTAGAGCAAAAGTAGGCCACAATGTCATGGCAGATGAAGGAATCATAAAAAGCAGGACTCTAGAACAGGTATCACAGAATTCTGTGCATAGTTCGATTCCTTGGGAAGATATTTACAATTAAAGACATGAACCCAGGAATGGGATTTACACTGTTGACTCTTTTGAGTGCTAAATTGTTCAGTTGCATAGGGAATGTAATAGATTTACCCTATGGCTTTATCTTCCCACTGCTGTAATGAGCATCCCTTTTAGAATGTGCCTTTAGCTGTGATCATGGCAGATAAGTCATAGTGATAACAATAAGGCTAATTTCCCATGTTTAAGTAGGACCAGCCCATAGCAAGAGAAAGTGGAATATCAAAGAACAAGGCTGCTTTAAAATGCCATATGATAATCTGTAAAGTCCAGGCTAGCTCCCTGGAGTCCACAGGAACAGTCAGACTCAAAATAAGTAAAAGTCCTTGGTCTTTAGGGGGAGAAGTGAAGGGGATGAACAAAACTGCCAGGAGTTTGCCAAGTATCCTTTCTTGATTCTACAATCCAGAATCTCCACACTTTTCTCCTCCTGGTCCTGCAGCCAAATGAAGTTCTCTCACCTCTCTCACCCTACTTCCTAATCCTTACCTACAATTCTCTTAACCCCAAACATTGAGCCAGCATTAACTGTGAACAATTCCAAACATATGCTAATAGTCATTATCGAATAGGTAATTAGCCTTAAGTGCTCGATTGTCTGATTCAAGTGCATCTATTCAAAGTTTCAGATCTTTACAATAAGCTGTTGAAGGGCTATTGGGGGAGGGGGGGTTGTTGCAGTGATAACATGATATATGTCTTCAAATATTTGAAGGATTATCATATTGTCAATTGATCTGATTTTTCTTGTGCAGCATAATGAATATAGAAATATGTTTAGAAGATTTGTACATATTTAACCTATATTGGACTACTTGCTCTCTATAGGACGAAAGGAGAGAGAAAAATTTGAAACACATCTTCTGCAAAGGTGAATGCTGAAAACTATCTTTATGGAGGGGAAGGGTCCCGCATATGCAAAAATGTTGTAGCAGCCCTTTTTAGTGGAAGAAACTGGAAATTGAGTGAATGCCCATCAATGAGAGAATGGCTGAATAAATATATGGTTTATATATGTTATGGAATATTATTGTTCTGTAAGAAACAATCAGCAAGATGATTTCAGAGAGGCCTGGAGAGAAAGGAGCAGAACTAGGAGATCATTGTACATGGCAACAAGAAGATTACACGATGATTAATTCTGATGGACATGGCTCTCTTCATCAATGAGGTGATTCAGACCAGTTCCAATGATCTTGTGATGAAGAGAGCTGTCTACACCCAGAGAGAGAACTGTGGGAACTAAATGTGATTTACAACATAGCATTTTCACTCTTTTTGTTATTGTTTGCTTGAATTTTATTTTCTTTCTCATTTTTTCCTGTTTGATTTTATTTTTCTTGTGTAGCAATATAATTGTATAAATATGTATGCACGTATTGGATTTAACATCTATTTCTACCATATTTTTAAAAAGAGAGAATATTTTTTAAAAAGAAAAGAAAATTATCTTTGCATGTATTTGGAAAATTAAACTGCTATTAAAAAAAACCAAATACTATCTTATTTGATCCTCACAATAACCTTGGGAAGTAGATGCTGGCATTCTCCCCATTATACAGATGAGGAATCTGAAGCCAAGATTAAATGACTTACCCAGAATCATAATTAATTAGTATCTGAGGTCCCTCTGGCACTCAGGTCTTCCAGAGTTGAGATCTAATACTTTATCCATTATTCCACATCTTTTGGAGAGCTGATCATCTGATCTCTCAGTCTGCTTTCAGTTCTGAAAATCTATTATTCTCTGAAATAGAGAAGGTACAGGAAAAGTAGAAGTTCAGTGTTAGCCCTGCCTTACCAAATGCTAGTGCTTGCAAGACAAAGAAATGGCTGAAAATGGTATCTCCAGTGTCTCAGGGAGAAGAACTTAGTTTTTTACTCTTCTTTTAGAGAACCTAGTCTATCTCACCATCTATAAATCAAGTCAATAGGTATTAATTAAGTACCTACTGGATGCCAGAAACTACAGTAAGAGCTGAGAATAAAAAACTATTCATGAACATCTTCTTTCAGGTACCTTCTCACATTCCTTGCTTCTTCCTTCAGTTTGAGTCAGATCCTGAGAGGTAAACCTAGAAAGTGTCTGGAGCAAATAACACCAGAAGGAATAGAAAAACTGAATGGCTAGATGTCATAATAAGATTTTTTGTATAGATTTTTGTATAGAAAGGGAATATGTGGACTGTGAGGTCTCGAGGTGAATATCAAGCCAAATTATTAGACACAAAAGGATTCCAAGTCATTACAGGTAAGGTTAGAGGTCAGTGTTCTAATATGCAAGAAGGGCAAGAATCCTAGGTAATTTCAGGGAATAAGATTTTATCCAAGCAGAAAGAAAGCAAGTGAACTAAAATGAAAAACTGCTATTATCCCTTTTGGATAGATGAGAAACCTAAGTTGCAGACAAAATTAATTTCTTGGGGATAATACTACTAGCCACGTAGATGTGTTTGTTGTGTCTTGTGGGTCTGCATCATAATGACAGTGGTTTTGCTCTTTCTCTTTACTCTTTGAGCAATTTCTGAGAGTAATGCTAATAGAAACTGAAGAGATGAGCAGAGCTGGAGAGCAAAAGAGCTGAAAGAGAATAGGTCTGAAGGTTCTGCTCTAATCTACCTAAATAGTAATTGATATCTACATGGCACTTTGAAAAGTGCTTTATGGACATTAGCTCATTTGAACAACACATCAGTCTTGCGAAGCAGGGACAACAGATATTATTCCCATATGATAAATGAGAAAATGAAGACTCAGAACAGTAAGTGACTTGTCCATGGCCACAAAACCAATACATGTCGAAAGGATTTGAACTTGTCTTCCTTATTCCATGTCTGCCATTCTGTCCACTACATCATCATCTTTCTTGCATTGGTAAGGGAGTCCCATAAAATGAAGAGTTCTTCACTTTGTCTGCGAAACCACATAAACCTGGTGATTATCTAAAGAGATAATAATAATAATAATAACTCACCTTTTAAATGGATTTAAAATCTGTAAACCACTTTCTATACATTAACAAGCCACACAAGACTGTGAAATAAGAGATAATATTATCTTTATTTTGCAGAAGAGGAAACTGAGAAGCAGAGAGATCATGTGATTTACCCATAACCTCAAAGCTAATATCTAAAACAGGATTTGTGCTCAGAAGAACTATGTGCTCAGAAGCTGCAGTATGAGAGAGGAAAAATTCCGCTTTTCTCACCACTATCCACCCACTTTTAATTAGCAGAGATATAGAAGAGCCTATGGCATATTTCCACCACAGAAGTACTCTTATTGGATTCCAAGGGACTCTTGGATTTATTACTCTCCTAGACTAATAATGACTCCTTTTAGGATTCTCTATTTTGCATTCCTCTTTTAAATAGAACTTTCTTCTATAATATTGTGTTTCATGTTTGCAAGGGAAATGTTGGTATTAATATATGAAGGGAGTCTCTTCAAAGAGTTTTACAGATTTCTGACATGGGAAGTGGTAACCAGCCAAGAAAAGTGAGAAAATTTCAGTGAGTCTTTTGTGTCATAAGAGTCTTTGACATAACATTAAACACAAAAACTATATGTTCCTTGTCAGTATTAGGTACTTAATCTGATGTACTTATGGTCTTGAGCATCCCTGCCCTCAAATGAAGTGACACAGTTTCCATCTTGACTGCCAAGAAGAACTATTTATAAAATGTTCTTATATTCTTGGGCAAATAAAATTTCTAAATTCCTCCTAGAAATGAGAAACAGAGATAGAGACAGAGAAGGATTTGTATATTTTTTATAAACATTCATACTCATTCTCACAAGTATCGAGATTATGCTTGGCTAGGGTAAGCATTATATCATCTACCACTTTAAATATTCATATAACTTTTAGAGTGACTGGACAGTCCAAGCTTTAAATCCTCACCTCTAACATTGCCCATTAACACATCCTTCTATTCCCATTTTTACCTCTTGCACTTCTACCTTGTGTGCTGTCTTCCTATCCCTAAAAATTAATTTAGTTTGGGTAGAAACTTTCTTGTTTGCTTGCATTTGCATCACTAATACATAGTACAGTACATGGCACATTATAAATATATAACAAGTGCTTTGTCTATTCATTTTTTGTCTATATAACTATTTCTTGTACAGATGTACACACACACACTCACACACACACACCTATTTCCTACTAAAGTAAACACTAAATCACCTGACCTTAAGACTACTCGACATGATTGTAAAGATTTGAGACACTATCTGACTAGAAACTGGAAAATGAATGGATGCCCATCAATTGGAGAATGGCTGGGTAAATTGTGGTATATGAATGTTATGGAATATTATTGCTCTGTAAGGAATGACCAGCAGGATGAATACAGAGAGGCTTGGAAAGACCTACATGGACTGATGCTAAGTGAGATGAGCAGAACCAGGAGATCATTATACACTTCAACAACGATATTGTATGAGGATGTATACTGATGGAAGTGGATTTCTCTGACAAAGAGACTTAACTGAGTTTCATTGGAGAAATGATGGACAGAAACAGCTACACCCAAAGAAGGAATACTGGGAAATGAATGTGAACTATTTGCATTTTTGATTTTCTTCCCGAGTTATTTTTACCTTCTGAATCCAATTCTCCCTGTGCAACAAGAGAACTGTTCGGTTCTGCAAATATGTATTGTATCTAGGATATACTGCAACATGTTTAGCATATATAGGACTGCTTGCCATCCTGGGGGGGGGGGGGGGAGGAGGGAGGGAGGGGAAAAATCGAAACATAAGTGATTGCAAGGGATAATGTCGTGTAGAAATTATCCTGGCATGGATTCTGTCAATGCGAAGTTATTATTAAATAAAATAAAATTTATAAAATAAAATAAAAAAAAAAGATTTGAGACACTATCATCTCTTTTGGGAAATTTTTGGAGGAAAAAAAATGAATGAAAATCAGGTACTGAGCTGCCTAGACCCAACTCTCAAATACCTCCAAATTCTCATTCTTCCCAAGTCTACCTCATTCCACGTACCACACTTTGAGACTTTTTTTAGGAACCTGGTTAATCCAAGCTTATAAATGGTTTGTTCCAAAACAACAAAAAAAGTTTTCCCCAAAGTACTTTTTTCTATCCTCACAAAGTGGTTAAAATACAAATAAGACTGAACTAAGTATTGTATCTCGCAGGCCCCAGACCACCAGATAAGACCATGCTTTGCCTCCTATTCCCTTATGTATTATGTCATCTGCTCTATCATCCAGTGTACCCCGCCTTTCCTTTCCTTTTCCATATCTTGCTAGAGAATCATAATTTTAAAAAAATCAAAGCTATCCGCCTGCTATTTTTCCTAAAAAAGGGCCAGTCAGTTGATGGTCTTTGTGATTCCCTCTTCCCTGTCTGTCTTACTATTAGAATATAAATTCTTTGAATTTAGGAAGTATCTCATTTTTATATTTATAACCCTAGGACTTAATAAAAATATTTGGAACACAGGGATCACTTAATTTTTAAAATTCATTTATTTATTTATTCAAAAGAGATGTAAAAGTACTTTGGGGAAAAATATTTATAGGCATTGTATTGTGAGGTATTGTGAGGTATTGCTAGTTTTGGGTCGTCTTTGTAAGATTATTAGTTTGAGCTAGGTGGTCAATAAATGTTCCATCTTGAATAATGGTGCCTCTCCTTGACTCAGGACCCTTATTACTTGGATTTTGAGAAGGTGGTCACTTAGTTTTTACTGTCTAAAAAGTCTACAAAACAGCAGTAAATGAAATTATGGATAGATATATACAACAATGACAGTAACAAATATTTTTAAATATGAATTACATTACTGATTAGTACTTACATTACTAATTATATACTCATATACTGAGCTACAAAGGCAGAAATGAATAGGCAAATGAATGAATGAATAAGTAAAACAGTCCCTGACCTCAAAGAGCTCAGATTCAACTGAAAAGAAAACAACATAGGTACAGAAAATAAAATACAAAGTAATTTCTGGGGAAAAGGAATCTAGCAAGTGTGGGGATCAGGTTAGGCTTTTTGTTCAAAGTAGAACCTAAGTTAAGACTTGAGAAGCAATCCAGACATTGCTGGGATATAGTCAGAAAGTATGTCTGGGCTGGAGAGATGACTGGGGAAATGCGGTAAATGGAATGAAAACACAGTAAGTTGTCCAGTTTGGATCAAATGTAGATGGCATGAAGAACTTAGGTGGTAAAATAGAAAAAGCATCAAACTTGGAGGCAGAATGATATGAATTGAAACTTTACCTCAGACACTTATGATTAGTTCTCTAGAATCCTTATGTTGAAAACTTGAATTTGTTAGGGAATGATCTATTTTGTCTGAGAGAAATAGCAGGAGGATGCAGAAAAAATGAATCACTTTATGACAATTCACAAGTAGCAATACTGATAGCCACTTCCACAAGCAAACCCCAGTACTTTTTCAATGTAAAATGAGATATTCATTGTATATCTTCCAGTGCAATAGGAGCTGTGGACTGAGGGAAACTGTCCTTTCCCCTACCTTCCCTCATGGTCCTCTCATCTCTGGCTGCTTCACTTTGTAAGTCCTGGCTCTGGAGGAAGTGGAGGGCAGGCTGAAGATAATAGTTTCTTATTTTTAATAATATTTTAATTTTCCCAACTATATGTAAAGAACAATTTTTAACATTCATTTTTTAAAATTTAGAATTGCAAATCCTCTTTCATTCACCATTCCCCCTTCCCTGAGTTGTTATAGTTTTTACATATACAAACATTTGACTATAGATAGCTCTGATTTCTTTGTATGTAAACTGACTTCATATCCTTTAATCATTTATCAACTGGAAAACAACTTGTAGTCTTATAAATTTGACCCAGCTCTCTATAGATATATTTGAGAAATGAGACCTTGATCAAAAACATTTTGTTAAAAAAAATTCTAGGACTTCCGGTTAAGATGGCGGAGAGGAGGCTCACAGTTGCATAAGCTCCACGCTTTCTCTCACTATCCACTTCATTACAAGCCTCTGAATCAATGCTTGACTGAAAAAAACCCACAAATAGTTACCAAGAGAAGCCATCCTTGAGATCCGCCAAGAAAGGTCTGTCTTTACTGGAGGGCTGGGGCGGTTTTAGATCGGGCGCAGGCGGCGGGCAGCGGCAGTGAGAGCACGGGAGCAGACTGGAGAGGGGGTGGGGAGTGATCGCAGCCGTCTCTGCGGGGAGAGCTTCGCTACAGGTTTGGAACCTGCAGCAAGTCAGCAGCCCAGCAGAGAAGCTAAAAACACCGGGGCTGAAGAACACAACCCCAAACAGCTGGAGTCTCTCGGGACCTGGCCGCCCCCCCCCCCCTTCCCTCCCCTCAGTGACTCAGCACGCTCTGGGATCTCAGAGCGCAGGCGCAGCACAGTCCTGCTAGTGCCTCACTGCTGCCCCCTGCAGTCTGTAGAGGAAGCTCGATAACACACCCAGCCCCCCCCCAAAGAAAGACTCCAGTTTTTTCTGTTTTTCTTTGGTAGTTTGTCTCTGATTAATAGACAGAATGAGCAAGAAGCTGAAGAGGACTTTAACCCTTGACAGCTTCTACACAGATAGAGAGCAGACTCTAAATCCTGAGGAGACTAAAAACAGGCAGTCCCCAGGTGAATCCCCAAAGGAGGAGATTGTCTGTTCCTCAGCACAGATGAACCTCATAGAAGTGATTAAAAAGGCTCTCACAAGGGAGCTAGAAGAAAAATGGGGAAAGCAGAGTGAGGCTTGGCAAAAGGAGAAGGAAGCTTGGGAAAAGGAGAGGGAGGCTTGGCAAAAGAGCCTGGAGAAGTCAGTTAAAGAGAGAGTGGATAAAGAAGTAAAATCCTTGAAAAATAGGATTAGTGAACTGGAAACAGAAAACAGCTCTCTAAAAAACAAAATTGGCGAAATGGAAAAAAATTCCACAGAACAAAAGAACTCAATTGGACAATTAGAGAAAGATTTTTAAAAAGTGAGTGAAGAGAATACTTCACTGAAAATCAGAATTGAACAAGTGGAATTGAATGACTCGAGGAGACAAGAAGAATCAGTCAAGCAAATCCAAAAAAAATCAAACAATGGAGAAAAATGTGAAATACCTTCTGGGGAAGACAACAGACCTGGAAAACAGATCCAGGAGAGACAATCTGAGAATCATTGGACTCCCAGAAAAACATGATGAAAAAAAGAGCCTGGACACTGTCTTCCAGGAAATTATCAAAGAGAACTGCCCAGAAGTCATAGGAACAGAGGAAAAAATAAACATTGAAAGGATTCATCGATCACCCACTGAAAGGGATCCTAAAATCAAAACACCAAGGAATATAGTGGCCAAATGCCAGAACCCTCAGATGAAAGAAAAAATATTGCAAGCGGCTAGAAAAACCCAATTCAAGTATCAAGGAGCCACAATAAGGATCACCCAGGATCTGGCAGCATCCACATTAAAAGATCGAAGGGCCTGGAATATGATATTCCGAAAGGCTAAGGAACTTGGTATGCAACCAAAAATAACTTACCCAGCGAGAATGAGCATCTTTTTCCAGGGAAGAAGATGGACATTCAACGAAGTAAGCGAATTTCATCTATTTCTGATGAAAAAACCAGAACTTAACAAAAAGTTTGATCTACAAATATAGAACTCAAGAGAAATCTAAAAAGGTAAAGATTAATCTTGGGAACTATATTTTGACTATATAGATGTATAAAGAATACATGTATACCTTGTTCTAGAAATTGATGTGGAAAGGACATTGTACCAGAAAAAGGGTAAAGTGGGGGTAGTACATCTCATGAAGAGGCATAGGAAACCTATTATATCTGAGAGAAAGAATGGAGGGGGATGAATATAGTGGGTATCTTACTGCCTTCAGAATTGG
The DNA here is from genome assembly GCF_016432865.1 of Antechinus flavipes. NCBI lineage: Eukaryota > Metazoa > Chordata > Mammalia > Dasyuromorphia > Dasyuridae > Antechinus > Antechinus flavipes. The sequence goes on along the minus strand of NC_067399.1, from coordinate 300,974,999 downwards.
CTTTAAGTGAAAAATCTTAAGACATATTCAATCTATGGTGAAACTTCTCCCATCTCATTGAAAAGTGAGAAGGGAAAAGTGGAAAGGGAAGGAATAAGCTAAGCGGAAGGGAATACGGGAACTGGGAGGGAAAGGGGTAAGATAGGGGGAGGAACTCTAAGGCGGGGGGAGGGACACTAAAAAGGGAGGGCTGTGAGAAGCAAGGGGTGCTCACAAGCTTAATACTTGGAAGGGGGGAAAGGGGAAAGAAGGGAGGAAAGCATAAACCGGGGTTAACAAGATGGCAAGTAATACAGAATTGGTCATTCTAACCATAAACGTGAACGGGGTAAACTCCCCCATAAAGAGGAAGCGGTTAGCAGAATGGATTAAAAGCCAGAATCCTACAATATGTTGTTTACAGGAAACACACCTGAAGCGGGGAGATACATGCAGGTTAAAGGTAAAAGGTTGGAGCAAAATCTACTATGCTTCAGGTGAAGTCAAAAAAGCAAGGGTAGCCATCCTGATCTCAGATCAAGCTAAAGCAAAAATTGATCTAATTAAAAGAGATAAGGAAGGACACTATATCTTGCTAAAGGGTAGCATGGATAATGAAGCACTATCTATATTAAACATATATGCACCAAGTGGGGTAGCATCTAAATTCTTAAAAGAGAAACTAAGAGAGCTGCAAGAAGAAATAGACAGTAAAACTATAATAGTGGGAGATCTTAACCTTGCACTCTCAGAATTAGATAAATCAAACCACAAAATAAATAAGAAAGAAGTCAAAGAGGTAAATAGAATACTAGAAAAGTTAGATATGATAGATCTCTGGAGAAAATGTAATGGAGACAGAAAGGAATACACTTTCTTTTCAGCAGTTCATGGAACCTATACAAAAATTGACCATATATTAGGACATAAAAACCTCAAACTCAAATGTAGTAAGGCAGAAATAGTAAATGCATCCTTTTCAGACCACGATGCAATGAAAATTACATTCAACAAAAAAGCAGGGGGAAGTAGACCAAAAAATAATTGGAAACTAAATAATCTCATACTAAAGAATGATTGGGTGAAACAGCAAATCATAGACATAATTAATAACTTCACCCAAGAAAACGATAATAATGAGACATCATACCAAAATGTATGGGATGCAGCCAAAGCGGTAATAAGGGGAAATTTCATATCTCTAGAGGCCTATTTGTATAAAATAGAGAAAGAGAAGGTCAATGAATTGGGTTTGCAATTAAAAATGCTAGAAAAGGAACAAATTAAAAACCCCCAGTCAAACACTAAACTTGAAATTCTAAAAGTAAAAGGTGAGATCAATAAAATTGAAAGTAAAAAAACTATTGAATTGATTAATAAAACTAAGAGTTGGTTCTATGAAAAAACCAACAAAATAGACAAACCCTTAGTAAATCTGATTAAAAAAAGGAAAGAGGAAAATCAAATTGTTAGTCTTAAAAATGAAAAGGGAGAACTCACCACTAACGAAGAGGAAATTAGAGCAATAATTAGGAGTTACTTTGCCCAACTTTATGCCAATAAATTCGACAACTCAAATGAAATAGAAAAATACCTCCAAAAATACAGCTTGCCCAAACTAACAGAGGAAGAAGTAAATATCCTAAACAGTCCCATCTCAGAAAAAGAAATAGAACAAACTATCAATCAACTCCCTAAGAAAAAATCCCCAGGACCAGATGGATTTACATGTGAATTCTACCAAACATTTAAAGAACAATTAACTCCAATGTTATATAAACTATTTGAAAAAATAGGGATTGAAGGAGTCCTACCAAACTCCTTTTATGACACAGATATGGTACTGATACCTAAACCAGGTAGGCTGAAAACAGAGAAAGAAAATTATAGACCAATCTCCCTAATGAATATTGATGCTAAAATCTTAAATAAAATATTAGCAAAAAGATTACAGAAAATTGTCACCAGGATAATACACTATGACCAAGTAGGATTTATACCAGGAATGCAGGGCTGGTTCAATATTAGGAAAACTATTAGCATAATTGACTATATCAATAACCAAACAAACAAAAACCACATGATCATCTCAATAGATGCAGAAAAAGCATTTGATAAAATCCAACATCCATTCCTAATAAAAACACTTGAGAGCATAGGAATAAATGGACTTTTCCTTAAAATAGTCAGGAGCATATATTTAAAACCATCAGTAAGCATCATATGCAATGGGGAAAAACTGGAACCTTTCCCAGTAAGATCTGGAGTGAAGCAAGGTTGCCCACTATCACCATTATTATTTAATATCGTATTAGAAACACTAGCCTCGGCAATAAGAGTCGAGAAAGATATTAAAGGAATTAGAGTAGGCAATGAGGAAACCAAACTATCACTCTTTGCAGATGATATGATGGTATACCTAGAGAACCCCAGAGATTCTACCAAAAAGCTATTGGAAATAATTCATAATTTTAGCAAAGTAGCTGGCTACAAAATAAATCCCCATAAATCCTCAGCATTTTTATACATCACCAACAAAACCCAACAGCAAGAGATACAAAGAGAAATTCCATTCAGAATAACTGTTGATACCATAAAATATTTGGGAATCTATCTACCAAAGGAAAGTCAGGAATTATATGAGCAAAATTATAAAAAAGTCTCCACACAAATAAAGTCAGACTTAAATAATTGGAAAAATATTAAGTGCTCTTGGATCGGCTGAGCGAACATAATAAAGATGACCATACTCCCTAAACTAATCTATTTATTTAGTGCTATACCAATCAGACTTCCAAGAAAATATTTTATTGATCTAGAAAAAATAACAACAAAATTCATATGGAACAATAAAAAGTCGAGAATCTCAAGGGAATTAATGAAAAAAAAATCAAATGAAGGTGGCCTAGCTGTACCTGATCTAAAATTATATTATAAAGCAGCAGTCACCAAAACCATTTGGTATTGGCTAAGAAATAGATTAGTGGATCAGTGGAAAAGGCTAGGCTCACAAGACAGAATAGTCAATTATAGCAATCTAGTGTTTGACAAACCCAAAGCCCCTAACTTCTGGGAAAAGAATTCATTATTTGATAAAAACTGCTGGGATAATTGGAAATTAGTATGGCAGAAATTAGGCATGGACCCACACTTAACACCATATACCAAGATAAGATCAAAATGGGTCTATGACCTAGGCATAAAGAACGAGACTATAAATAAATTAGAGGAACATAGAATAGTTTATCTCTCAGACTTGTGGAGGAGAAAGAAATTTGTGACCAAAGATGAACTAGAGACCATTACTGATCACAGAATAGAAAATTTCGATTACATCAAATTAAAAAGCTTTTGTACAAATAAAACTAATGCAAACAAGATTAGAAGGGAAGCAACAAACTGGGAAAACATTTTCACAGTTAAAGGTTCTGATAAAGGCCTCATTTCCAAAATATATAGAGAACTGACTCAAATTTATAAGAAATCAAGCCATTCTCCAATTGATAAATGGTCAAAGGATATGAACAGACAATTTTCAGAGGATGAGATTGAAACTATTACCACTCATATGAAAGAGTGTTCCAAATCATTATTGATCAGAGAAATGCAAATTAAGACAACTCTGAGATACCACTACACACCTGTCAGATTGGCTAAGATGACAGGAAAAAATAATGATGAATGTTGGAGGGGATGCGGGAAAACTGGGACACTAATGCATTGTTGGTGGAGTTGTGAACGAATCCAACCATTCTGGAGAGCAATCTGGAATTATGCCCAAAAAATTATCAAATTGTGCATACCCTTTGATCCAGCAGTGTTTCTATTGGGCTTATATCCCAAAGAAATACTAAAGAAGGGAAAGGGACCTGTATGTGCCAAAATGTTTGTAGCAGCCCTGTTTGTAGTGGCTAGAAACTGGAAAATGAATGGATGCCCATCAATTGGAGAATGGCTGGGTAAATTGTGGTATATGAATGTTATGGAATATTATTGTTCTGTAAGAAATGACCAGCAGGATGAATACAGAGAGGACTGGCGAGACTTACATGAACTGATGCTAAGTGAAATGAGCAGAACCAGGAGATCATTATACACTTCGACAACGATATTGTATGAGGACATATTTTGATGGAAGTGGATTTCTTTGACAAAGAGACCTGAGTTTCAATTGATAAATGATGGGCAAAAGCAGCTACACCCAAAGAAAGAACACTGGGAAACGAATGTAAACTATCTGCATTTTTGTTTTTCTTCCCGGATTATTTATACCTTCTGAATCCAATTCTCCCTACGCAACAAGAGAACTGTTCGGTTCTGCAAACATATATTGTATCTAGGATATACTGCAACATATCCAACATATAAAGGACTGCTTGCCATCTAGGGGAGGGGGTGGAGGGAGGGAGGGGGGAAAAAAATCGGAACAGAAACAAGTGTCAATATAATGTAATTATTAAATAAAAAATTAAAAAAAAGAGAATAATACCACCATAAGTGAGACAATATATATATCAACTTCAGATCTACAAATATTTATTAAATTAATGACAACAAGGTGTCATTAAAAAAAAATTCTAGTTTTCTGCTTTTTTTCAATTCTTAATTGTTTTGGTTTTGCATGTGCAAAACCTTTCTAATTTAAGATAAACAAAATTATCCATTTCATAACTTTAATATTCTCTTGTTTGCTCATAAATTCATGCCTTCTCCATAGAGCTGACAGGTAAACTATTCATTTCTTTTCTCATTTGTTTATGATATCTCCTTCATATCTAAATCATATATCTATTTTGACCTCTTGATATATGGTGTAAGATGTTAGTCTATACTAATTTCTGCCATACTGTTTTCTAATTTTCCCAGTAGTTTTTGTTTAATAGTAACTTTCTGTCCTAAATTCTGAAGTCTTTGAGTTTATTAAATACTAGATCAACATGATCCTTAACTATTATATACTCATCTATTCCACTGATCTACCACTTTATGTCTTAGTCAGTGCCAAATGGCTTTCCTGATTACTGCTTTATAATACAATTTGAGATCTAGTGCAGCTTGACCCCCTTCCTTTATTTCTTTTTTCATTAATTCCTTTGATATTTTTGACCTTTAGATTTTTCAGATGAATTTTGTTATTATTTCTTTCTAACTTTACACAATAATTTTTGATAGTTTGATTTGGTATCAAATAAGTAAATTAATTTAGGTAGACTTATTTTTATGATATTGGTGTTTTTCTAGTTGTTTAGATCTTACTTTATTTGTGTGAAAAGTGTTTTGTGATTGTGTTCATGTAGTTTCTCACTTGTCTTGGTAGGCAGTCTCTCAAGTATTTTATATTGTCTATAGTTACTTTAAATGGAATTTCTCTATCTCTTGCTGCTAGATTTTGTTGGCAATATATAAAAATGCTGATGATTTGTGTAGGTTTATTTTGTATCCTGTAACTTTGTATCCTGCAAAGTTGTTATTTCAAATAGTTTTTAGTTGATTTTCTAGGATTCTTTAGAATATCATTATATCATCTGTAAAAAGTTATAGTTTTGGTTCCTCTTTGCCTATTTTGATTCCTTCTATTTCTCTTTGCTATAACATTTCTGGTACAATGCTGAAAATAAGGGTGATATATTTATATACTTCTTAGCCATTGAACATGCAAAATTTTTATTTGATTTCTAATTGGGGTAGGGTATAGGGTAGCTAGATGGCTTAGATGGCATTGGGCTTTGAATCAGAAAGGTTCATCTTTCTTGGTTCAAATCTGGCTTCCAATACTTACTAATCGTGTGGGCCTGGGCAAATCACTTAAACCTATTTCCCCTAGTTTCATCATCTATAAAATTAACTGGAGAAGGAGATGGCTAACGACTCTAGTATCTTATCAAGAAAACCCCAAATGGAATCATAGGGAGTTAGATAGGACTGGAAAAACAAAATCCTTTTTTAAATGTGTCACTGATGAAGTGTTTTAGTTGTGTAATTTCATTTTTCCTATGTCTGAATTTATTGTGTGCCTTCCATAGAGCTGTGTTATTTTAAGAACATGCATGTCAAGTTACAGCAGAACTGATTATACTTAACTGTGTGATCCCAGAAAAGTAACAACATTTCTCAGCCTCAATTTCCTCATTTGAAAAATGGGGATAATAATAATGTCAATCTATATGGACCAAATGAGGTAACATATAAAATATTTCACAAACCTTAAAATGCTATATAAATGCTAAATATTAATATTAAGTGAAATGCAAAAAAAACAAAACAAAACAAAACAAAAACCTGGAAAGATAGGCTAGAAATAGTTTGAAAAGAACTTTAAAAGTCAAAATAAAAGAATTTGCATTTTGGCCTAGATTTAATAGGGAGCCACTATAGCTCCCTGAGCAGGAGAGCAGCAATGTTAGTCTATCAACAAACTTGTTAAACACCCCACTACTTGCTGGAACTGATCAAAGTATAAGGGATACAAAGAAAGGTAAAAGATATTCCCTACTCTTGAGGAGTTCACAATCTAATGGAGAGGAAAACTGCTTTAGGAAAAGCAGTTTGGTAGTTACATAGAGAACAGATTGAAGACATACACAGAGTCAAGAAATTATATAAAACATGGAGTTTCCTCAAGACCATTCAGATATAGTACAAAATCAAAATGATGTTCTCTTGTAACATTTTTTTACTTGATACAGCCATTTGTTTATCAGTTGAAAATCATCCTCCTTCAATTCCTTCTGACTATTTTTTCATTGTCCTGATTAGAAATCTGTTTTGCTAAATGGCAGGCGCTAGTTTGGACTGAAATCATGCAACAGATTTATAGCTGTTACTTAGGGTTGCCTTTTAATTGCCTAGTAAGTTGCAAATACCCACCTTACATGTGAGAATTTAACAAACAGAAACATCTGGTCTTCACAAATTGCCAGCATCAGAAGAGCCACCATCCAAATTCACAACATATGTACATTTAATAGACACAAGCAATGCTCAAAATAGGTACAATCCCTTTTGCTATTCGGTGAGACTGATGTCCATTTCAGTTTGGGATGGGACCTCCAACACTGAGAGAGAATGGGATAGAAGAATAGGAATACCAAGCTGGAAGCCAGAAAACTTGGCTTTGTTCCTAATTGAGAAAATTACTAACCTCTTTGAGCAGCAGCATTTCTTTTCTTTTATAAAATCAAAAAGTAGATAGTTTTCAAGATTTCTTTTCTGGGGGAAAATCTATAAGTGAGAGCCCCATTAATAAATACCATGAAAATTTTAAAAGAGCATTTATATTATGCAATGGCATGGGATGACAAAAAAAGAAATAAAATCTCCATGGGATAAAGGGAATTTTTATACCACTGTAGTGTTTCTAAAATTATCAGATTACATATTTAAAGATGGAAAGGAGCTTAGAAGCCATAGAGTCAAACTTCTCCCTCCCATTTTATAATTGAGGAAAACTCCCAAATAATATAGGTCACTTACCTATAGTAGTGATTTGCGCTGAGAGCCCCGATTTCCTTTGGTATCAAATTCATTTCTTTTGCTATTATTCTATGCTACATCTGAAAATAGGAGGTTGATGTCTAACTCCTGTGGTTGACTAAAATAAATTTAAATAACAATAATATAACCTAATGCTTATATTTTGTTTTTCAGTCATGTCCAACTTTTCATAATCCCATTTGGGGTTTTCTTGGCAAAGATACTGGGATGGTTTGCCTATTTCCTTCTTCACATCATTATACAGATGAGGAAACAGAGTTAAGTGATGTGGTGACTTGGCCAAGGTCACATAGCTACTAAGGATCTGAGCCCAGATATGAACTCATGAAGAATCTTCCTGAGTTCAATTCTAGTACTCTCTACAACACCACTTACCTGCTCCAACATCTATATAGTATTTACTATGTGTCAGTCACTATGCTGGGTGATTTACAATTACTGTTTCATTTAATCCTCACCATGGTGTTAGATAGTGGATGCTATTACAATATTCATTTTGAGTTATTATGGGCCTCCCATAATTTTACAAAATTTTACAAAAGAGAAAAGGTAAGTAATTTTTATAGGATCACATAGTTAGTAATTGTCTAAGGCTGGATTTGAACCCAAGGTTTCCTGACTCCAGGTCCAACTGTATCACCTACCTGCCTTAATATACAACCTTCTAAATACTACATTTCACTAATGTAATAGTAACTAACATGTATAATGCTTAAAGTTTGCAATGTGCTTTACAAATATTATCTCATTTGAACCTCACCACAACCCTCGGAAGTAGGTGCTATTATTTTCCCCACTTTATGGATGATGAAACTAAGAGAAGCAGAGATTTTTTTTAAGTGATTTGCCCACAATTAGTGAATGTTTGAAGTGAATGGGTATTGATAATAATTAACAGAATGCACTGAAACATTACTGTAATGACATTCTAAAGTCCATCACACAGATCAGAAGACCTGGTTTCTAATCTTTGTTCTGCCACTAAATTGTTTTGTTGTTACTCAGAAGTCACTCAATCAAAAGTGAGTTATGGTACAAAGAGATTGTTATGGAGGGAAGGAGGGAAGAGAGAGGGAGGGAAGGAAGAAAGGAAGGAAGAAAGAAAGGGAGGTAGGGAGGGAAGAAGGAAGGAAGGAAGGAAAGGAGGGAGGGAGGAAAGAAAGGAAGAAGGGAGGAAGGGAGGAAGGGATGAAGGGAAGAAGGAAGGAAGGGAGGAGGGAAGGAGGGAGGGAGAGAGGAAAGGAGGGAAGGAAGGAAAGAAAGGAGGAGGGAGGAAGGGAGGGAGGCAGGAAGGGAGGAAAGAAGGAAGGAAGTAAAGAAAAAAGAAAGGAAGGAAGTAAAGAAAAAAGAAAGGAAGGAAGGAAAGAAGGAAGGAAGGAAGGAAGGAAGGGAGGAAGGGATAGATCTCTATGATAGAGCACTAGGCATAAGGATGAGGAAAGGTATACTATAAAAGTAGAAAACATGGCTGAGAAAAGAGTGCAGTATTAAGGCTTAATTTGTAGGTAATAGAAAGCCATTGAAAAATTGTGAGTCAAAAAGTGCTATGATGGTCTCTTGTATAAAGGGGATTGATCTAGAAGTAAAGCAAAGAACGGATTACAAAAAGGAAAGGCTGGAAATAAAGAAATCACTTGGGTGGCTCTTCCTAGGGCTAACAAATTCTTCCTAAGGTCCAAGGCCATAGGAATAAATGTCTCTCTTTTCAATGGCAGCCATGGATGAAGTATTCATTGACAGCAAGAAGCCAAGGAAGGAAGGTGTTAAGGATTATCTCCATCTTTCCTTAGGTTCTATGATTTTGGTTTCCTTTTGTGTGTCCTTTTCAGTTCTAGGTACAGGGAGTAGAGGCCCCAACTTTGAGAACTCAAGTCATAGACAGCCAGATGATCCAGAAGATAGAAGAACATCAGCCCTGAAGTCAGAAGGACCTGATTTCAAATCCGACCTCAGCTGCATGACTGGACAAGTCATCACATCTTTATTTGCCTCCATTTGTTTATTTATAAAATGAGGGTAAGAGCACCTAAGATTCAAAGCGCTATAAAAGTGCACATACCCTTAGATTCAGCAATATGATTACTAGGTCTGTATCTCAATGAGATTTTTTAATGGCATTGGGGAAGGAAGTAGGAAGGACCTATTTGTACAAAAATATTTATTGTAGCTTTTTTTGTGCTGGCTAAGAAGTGGAAGTTGAAGGGATGCCCATCAATTGAGGAAAGACTGAAATGAAATATTATTGTGTTATAAGAGATAATAAGTAGATTTTTGATTAAAACTTTTTATTTTCAAAACCTATGCATAGATAATCTTCAGCATTCACCTTTGTAAAACCTTGTGTTCAATTTTTTTTCTTCCTCTCCTCCTCACCCCCTCCTCTGGATGGCAAGCAACCCAATATACTAAACATGTGTAATTCCTCTATACATATTTCCACAGTTATCATTTTGCACAAGAAAAATCAGATCAAAAAGGAAAAACTGAGAAAGAAAACAAAATGCAAGCAAACAGCAACCCAAAAAAGTGAAAATACTATGTTGTAATCCACATTCAGTGCCCATGGTCCTCTCTCTGGGTGCAGATGGCTCTCTTTATCATAAGACCATATAATCTTGTTGCTGTGTACAATGTTTTCTTGATTCTACTCACTTCACTTAGCATCAGTTCATATAAGTCTCTATAGGCCTCTTTGAAATCATCCAAGCAGAATGATTTCAAAAAAATCTAGAAAGGGTTACACAAACTGAAGCAAAGTGAAGTGAGCAAAAACACTGTACACAGTAACAGCAAAACAGTATGATGAACAACTATGTATAGCAAAAAAAAAAAAAAAAAGCATGTATCTCCCAGGGTGATTATGAGGAACAAATGAAATAAAAATTGTAAAGAACTTAAGACAGTACCTGGCACATGGCAAGCACTATATAAATTTATTATTATATTATTATTATTATTAACATCATGTCCTTGAAGCCCAATATCTCAGACACAAATTGCAACCAACACACGAAGACATCCTTGAGAAGCTATGGTTCCCATATGTAAACCCAGGATGGATCTTTGGACTTGAAACTTAGTAGGATTAAATACCATGAAGGAGCTAACTTAAGCTGCAAACCTATTCTGCACCCCTTTCCAGAGATCCAGGTTGTGCAGAATGGATAATACCTCAAGTTGTTGAGGAGAAATGTTTGTCCTGTCTATTTGTAGCAAGTAAATCTTTTTTTAAGGAAACAGTGGATATGAGGAATATTGCAAAAGTTGAATTGGTATGACTTGTTAGCTAATTGAATCACCAACCATCACAAATAAAACCAAAATTTTAAGCATGAGTGATTAAGTAAATGGTTGTAGTTTTGTTAAAAATACTCTATTCAAAAAGTTATAAGTTTGGATGAAAAAAGATGCCCTTAAGAATTAATTCTACCCTGAGCTAATTTTAATAACATTCACATTTATGTAGTTTTTCACAGTTTTCAAGGTTGTTTTCTCCCAATAATACTGTGAGGTACTTTTTTTCTGCTTATTTTGTTTTTAATTTATGGTATAAAACAAGTGTTTCCATAAC